>NW_009916524.1:0-3671 GCF_000696875.1 Nestor notabilis | reverse complement strand
CAGCCTATCCCAAATAAGGCCTCAGGTCCTAACATCTCTTGTCTCAACATCCCACTTCATGCATTCCTGGGCCTTTCCCTGTTTTTCTCTCTTAAAGCTGATTTTCCAAGAAAAAGAAAAAGAAAAAGTTAATCTAAGTTAATCACAGAACGGTTCGGGTCAGAAGGGGTTGCAAAGCTCATCTAGTTCCAACCCCCTGCCAGCGGCAGGGACACCTTCCACTAGACTAGGTTACTGAGAGCCCCATCCAACCTGTCCTGATCTACTTTTCCAAACTGCTTAACTCCTGTGTTGCATCATGCCAAGGCAAGAACAAGTAGAGCTCTTCTTCCACTTGCAAATGTACTAAAATTAAGCTCTTCACTAGGCTTTATGCTTAAAATATGGATCTTTTGCATCCTTCCAGAACACCCTCCTTCCAACAAACACATTCCTGGAGACAGGCATATGTTACAAACATCCGGATCAAATGAACTTTGGAGGAAACTGCAGCTTGTGCCTGTCCCTGCTGAGAAACCAGAAACATGCCAAGTTGTGGCTAAAACTGAACACTACATTAATATACACAACGTGAAACAGCCCAGATATGAGCAGCTGTGATTAACTCACAGGTGCACCCCTGCATTCACCCCCCACCATGTCCACGCAGGTCATGCATAAGCCCAGTGCTCTTTCTACAGTTTGCTTCAGATCTGATTTCTTACTTAAATTCCAATTTAGATCATAGAAGCAGACTGGTTTATGTTGGAAGGGACCTTAAAGCTCATCCAGTTCCAACCCCCTGCCACAGACAGGGACACCTTCCACTAGAGCAGGTTGCTCCAAGCCCCTGTGTCCAACCTGGCCTTGAACACTGCCACGGATGGGGCAGCCACAGCTTCTCTGGGCACCCTGTGCCAGCGCCTCAGCACCCTCACAGGGAAGAACTTCTGCCTAATGTCTAATCTAAACCTCCCCTCTGCTAGCTTAAAGCCATTTCCCCTTGTCAATCAACACCCCTAAGTCCTTCTCCTCAGGGCTGCTCCCAATCCAGTCTCTACCAGGCTTGTGTTTGTGCTTGGGATTGCCCTGGCCCAGATGCAGGACCTTGCACTTGCCGAAAGATGCTTCTTGTTGGAGGATAGCTGGATCTTCCACCTAAACTCTCCTCACAACCTCTGGCAGCTGGCCACTGATGGGGTATTTGCTCCCCTGTCCCACATCCAACTGATTTATTTCTATTCAGCAGCAAACTAACAATCCTGGCTTCATATTGACACTCGACACAGCACTTCAAGGTCTCCCTGAGAGGCACTACATAAATGTAAATTCTATAATTATTTGAAAGCAGAGCCTCTTCCAACCTGGGTGAGATCTGATAGCATCTCTGCCTTATAAATAATGTAATGTGCTGGCAGGGTTTGCTTCTCTGTACAAGGCACAGAAAGCCCAGCTGGAGCACAAACAAGCATACAAGAAAAACACAGTTGACAAAAAAGCCACTGGGAGACCCAAAAAGATGTCCTCTACAGATCTCTGCATAGATGGACAACAGGGCTTTCTTCTGATTCAGGGCACCATCCGTGATCAGTGAGAACTCTGACTATTTAGGAATGATTAGGAAGCAGAGCTGAGCCATGCTAGATCTCTAAGCGTTGCAAATATCCCAAATATTTCAGTCAAATCTCTTTTGTACTTCCACCTTCAAAGTCACAGATCGTAAAATAATAAAACACTGTTGTCAAGATCCTCAAAATAAACAGTCAAGGGCAAAAAAAGGAGGATAATAATAAAAAATTCAGATCTGTTGGTTTCTTACCAACAGCTCTTCCCTTGGCTGGGGGTGATGTGACACAGATGTTGCCAGCTGTGCTGGACAGAAACTCTGCCTGGGGCGCCTGTGCAGGCAAGAGCTCTGTTCATTGGACTTTTCCATCTGGTTTTAGGGTACAGGAATCAGCCAAGGTGGCTTTTTCACTTGCAGGTTGGTAAAAGGACTCAGATATCTCACAGAAAGCCCCTCACCTTTTCCTAACCAACTGTATTTATTCCCGAGATAAAAGGCTGAGGGGAAGGATCTGGTTTATTGTAAATAAACAGCAAACTGCTGGACCATCTGGAGCTCTTCTGTAATTTCTGCTTCCTCTGCAATTTTAAGGAGACTTGTTTCCAAATGATGACACAGTTTGGGGATTTAAGCCATAATCTTTAAAACACATATTTAAAAGGTATTAGCTAATTATTTCGGCTCTAACTGCTGCAAAACCAGCAAATAAACTGGAGTTCTTTGAACTGCTGGTTTGAAGTTAGCAAGTGTTTGAAGTGAGCTGTAGGGGAGACCATTTGATTTACTTCTGGGGAGATGGAATGTAAAGGAGAAGGGGAAAAGATGCCTGGCATTTGTGGAGGGAAACAAACGATAGGGAACCAGCCAAGGAGTGGACAGCCCAAATGGAGCTGGAGAAGCTGAATTCCACCCACCAACGTGGAACTATGGTGCAGCTTATGAACCACATACAACGCATTTAAACTTTTCCATACCTGTCTGAGTAGGAACATACATTACAGGAGCAAATATGACTTATCACAAATACAGTGCCTAATCAATGTACTACAAAAATGTTCTCTTTCTTCTATGCCAACAGCTTCATCCTCTTTATTTATCTGCTGTGGGACTCTCAGTGATGCCTGCTCATTTTCATGTTAGTAAACCCGTTTTTTCCCTAATACGTGTTTCCCAAACATCCATTTTAAAGACAAGTTAAATAAAACAAAAGGATATAAAGCTGAATATTGTTAATTTGGGGTCACTGCCACATAGGAAACCCAAATCAGTTTCAAACCCACGTAAATCCCTGAGCACACCCTCCTCAGCACAAGCCCCACATGAGACATCACGACACCATGGGCTCACCTTTATTCCTCTATTTCGCCTCATTCCTGTAAATTAGTGTGGGTGACATCCCTGGCAGTGTTCAAGGCCAGGTTGGACACAGGGGCTTGGAGCAACCTGCTCTAGTGGAAGGTGTCCCTGCCCATGGCAGGGGTTGGAACTGGATGAGCTTTAAGGTCCCTTCCAACCCAAACCAGGCTGGGATTCTATGATTTGCTTTCCAAGTGTCCAGCACCCTTGCCTGAAAGGGACAGCCGTGAGCATGCTGGTAACAGCACCCTTAGAGAGGCAGGGAGAGAAATCTGCTTACCAGAAGATGTTCCAATACCGCACAGACTGACAAGGGGATAAAAACCTGATAGGCAGCCATTTGTTACTATTAATGTTTAATTAAGCGCAGATGCTGTTAGCTTTGCGTCAGCAAACCAACAAGTCTTCTAGTCATGGATGGAAAAATCTGAGTTTGTTGATAAATGAACAATTCATAAAGGAACAGAAACAGCTATCTGGGAATCACACTGTTTCCTGAAGAAAACAAGATAGGTCTGATTTCTGTTCCTCCTTCATCATCCTCTAACAGACAGAAAGACAGCTCGATATGCTTCGGGGTTTTTACAGAAATCTCAATTATAGATTGAAAAATGCAAACCAGCCTTTTTCTTTCATGGACAGTCATCATACTCATAAGCATTTACCTGGGTGTCTGTTTGCTCATGAATACAAAAAACTTGAGTCCAAATTTTCACTTCCTTTTTTTATTATTATCAAAGAATCCTAGAGTGGTTTGGGTTGGAAGGGA
>NW_009916523.1:0-24933 GCF_000696875.1 Nestor notabilis | reverse complement strand
CAACCCAAACCATTCTATGATTCTATGTCAGAGCAATGTTAACCTGCTCTACGTAGTAGTAAGTGAGTACCTGTCACCCACCCATATGATATGAAGAGCGTACAATAAATCCTCCACTTAGGTTTCCCAATACATGCAATGCTTCCCTTCCTGATATTCGAAACACCATATTAAGTGCACAGAAAACCTGCAAGTGGCAGAGAAGTGCCCTTATTTGACAATAAACCTAGGTCACTTTCATTCATCTTTTGAAATATGATATTTTAAGGAGCTTTTGTTTTGTTCACCAAGATATTAGGTAGATAAAATCTCTCATGTGATGGTAACTTTTCTTCTCTCAAATTTCTATTGCTTGAAAGGTTATGAAGACTGGAATACATAAAGCAGAGAAACCAAATCCCATTAAATAGTACATAAGGTGACAGGAAACAAAAAATTGTTAGTACTTGAAACAAACGCTACTAACGACCACTTCATTTCTTCAGCTACAAAATGCAAAAGGCTCTAGGCAGTAATAAACCAGTGGTTTTAATGTTGTTAATTCTAGAAGTTCAAAATTCCTGAGTTTTGAGCCACACAATTCCTAATTTCTTATTTCATGTTTTTAAACTTTTATTTGGAAAAACCACCAAAGAACAAACTACAAAAGCATTACTAGTATTAGTGACAGGGTTGGTTTGTTTTTCTTTCTTGTTATTGAAGAAGACAACATTTATTTTACTGTTTGAGGATCAAAAAATGCTAAAACATCTTGATAACGGAGGAAAACAATACTGTATAGCCAGCATTTAAGTCTCACTACGAGTTGACAGAATCTCCTTTGCACTTGACAGCTTTCATCACATAAGGGAAAAGATCCTCTCAGCCGTTTCAGATCAAGATTTTCATCTCACTTATATTGGTGAAAACTCACAGCAATTCCACTGAAGTCTTTAATCCTGCCAGAATTATCTCTATAGTGATGTTATAATCTGTATTTATTTTGGCCCAAGGTGTTCCACCTGCTTGTACAGTTACCTACCAGAGGCTTGCTGATAGCAAGCCCATCTATAGTAGGGAATAACCAAGAGTTCAGACATATTTTTTAAGAGTGAGAAAGAAAAGGACAGGTAACGCCAATCTGGGGGTGAAGGGAGGAAGTGTGACGAGAAAACCCTAAAATACCCTTACGCCACCCTCTCCAAAAAAAAGCCAACCACCCCAAATTATTGCCAGCTTTGTCACCTGGCAAACCATAGCAGCTTCCCTCCAAAGATGGCACAACCTTGGTCCAGCTGCCTTCTTTTTAAGGTCAGATGCTGGTAAATACTTTAAAAACTCATCTCGCTCCCAGACTGATTAAGGATTGCTTCTTAAAATTCATATCCCGAGAATTAGTCTGAAATATTAAAGGAAAACTTACATAATGCAACATATTCTGACATCTGCTACACTACTTTTGGAAAGATAACAGAGGGAAGAAAAATACTGGTTTAATCCAACATTTTTTCCTGTTAAAAGAGATATTGCTTAAATTATTATTATTTAAATTGTAGTTTTATTAATTTGCCTTTGTAGTAATGAATATTACAGCACAAAGAGCAATTTTTACTTCCATTTAAACTACGACCTGTATTGCTTGCACATGCATATTTTTAAAGAAAAGAAAGTCACAATAACAAGAAACACAGGAATATTTGCATATTAAATACATGTTATTAATTGGCTTTGATGGTAAGAAGTCTTTTCATTCCCATACCGGAAACATGAAAATTAGGAGAATAGTTCTATGAAGTGTTAATAGATGACTAGGGCTCTGTTCTGGACTTAAGATGCTCTCCTGAAGCTTAGGTCATGTAGCTGGTTTTATTTTACTTGTCCCTGGTGCTCTGTTTTCCATACAAAAGCCATTGGCACCAATAGCTCTTTTTCAGATTTAATAATTTTTCCTCCTTGAATACAAAGAGGTAGGTGCAGTTATTCCATAGTTCTGCCCACCAGTTTCACTCCTCTCATTCCCATCAGCAGGAAGAACTTGGAATTGGTTCCTTCCTGTAATGGTTAGTTAGGGTGACAGCACACTTCTGAAATGTAGCTGTAAATCCATTTTCTGTTCAGGAGCATTCTGGGAAAGGCATGATCCTATAGATGCAAAAGCAGAAAACCAGGTTCTGGCAGAAACAGCAAGCAGTAGAGAGATGCACAGAGGCAAATCCAATGCTTTTTTTCATGTGTCTGAGCCTTTAAAATTCCTTTTTTGCCAGTTCCCAGCCACTTGTGGGACAATACATAGCTTTCATCAATCTGCTTTTATTTCTTCATGCACAATTGCAGAAGTAAAAACAAAAATATGTTTCAAATCAAAGTTCTTTCTTGTGGAAGGCAATTACCTAAATCAGGGAATGCACAAATGCAATAGAAAGTCCCATCAGAGTCCTCTGTGATTTTGTAGGGATCAATAGGAAGAAGAAGAAATAGAAATACATCGGTACAGACCAATAACCAGGATACTCCAAGGAACCACTATTTTTCCAAAGGAATTTCCCACTCCTCTCTCCTAACCTTTCCTGTTTTCAAAGCCCTGGTATCCCTGTTCATTCAGCGTTTTGAGATTCTGCTAATGGGAATTTTATCAGATTAAGCATTTAATTAATTTTTACCTTCAGTATGGTGTAGCACAGTCTCCGCATGAGGCGAGTTAGCAAGTGACAATTCCATGCACTGTTCTACTTACCTGTTATATTCTTTGCTCTTCTGTTTCATTCTTTTCACAGAATGTACTTAATACTCTGCTCAACACACAAAGCATTTTCCCAGCTACATCAGAGAAAGCTAACAGAACAAATACTGGTTAAGTCCCCAAAAGTCTGGTAAAACTGTAGGAATAATGGTGAGTGTCATTACACAAAGATGAAAGAAGAACCATAGGTTTGAACAATCAGTATCTTGAGCCCAAGCTATTCTGCTAAGACCTTGCAAGAGCCTTAGCTCCTTGATGGATTTGAGGAAATATATTCATTTTGATACTAACACTCATAATTCTGTAGGAGAATTTAAGCTGTTTCAGAATAAAAGCACGATCTCAATGCATGACAGGATCATGACAGGTTTCTGTCCTCTCTTGCAGGCCAGAATGTCACTGTTAATTGCTGCTCATAAAAAGCACACAATCTTAACACTTTTAGCAAAAAGTCAGCTCTGGAAATGAAAATTAAATCATTTTATATACACCAAAAATGTCTTTGTTTACAGAATGCCTTAACAAAAATCTAGTCTATGCACAGGTTTATTGTACCTGTTTCTATTCATAAAAAAGACACGCCTGATTCTCTAACAAATCCTTAAATCTTATTCTATTGATGTGTTACTATCAGATTAAAACCTGTGACGTACAAAGCAAAAAATATTAATATTAAAGCTCCTCCAGTACTGGGGAATATTTTGCATAAGAAAGTACCCATACTAATTACAAACACTTTTCATTTTGATTGAGTGCGCTGCAGAGTGCTATCAAGCAAAGAACTTGAAGATATTTGAAGTATTGTCCAGGAAAAATGAAGAGTCCAGTTAGCTGATATACTTTAATTTGAATCTAAATTTTACTCTCAGTGAAAACCTTTTGAACAACTCCATTTAATTATTTTCATTTGACAACCTGGACTGTGTGTTGATTCATTTTCAAACCACAGAAACTAGGACAGAACTTAATGTACAATGGACACGAACATTCTTTTTTAGAAGGCCAGAAAAACCACTTGTAAATAAGATCAAGAGGTGTGTTCAGACTGAGGTTTCTCCACAGGTGTTCTGTGCTCCTTTTGAGATTTCTGGAGCTCTTAAGGAGTTCACATTTATGGTAGAGACATGGTAAATAGTACATTGTTAATTTAACTAATCCCACAGATAATCTATGCAAAGCTGAGCATTGAGGGAAAAACAAGTGGCATTAATCACCTGTCTTTGTTTAAATAACTACAAAGTTTTTTGAACCAGGCATTCTGTTTTGAACTTAATATGTAACTGATCCTAACAAGACTTTCTAGATATACATACATTTTAATCAGACTATTACCTATACTGACTTACAGAACACATGGAGAACAGAGGCTTAACACAGTTAAACCTAAGGTATTAAAATATAAAAGTCAAGAAAAAACAGTATCTGAGTTTTTGCACATAGATACGTAATAACATTATTTAAATTATCTTGAAAAAGAGGAAAACAAGATATAATCACACTATGCCCATCCCATAAAAGACAAAACAGAACTAGATGGAGTGCCTTGGTCAATGACAGTGGAGGCAAAGTGGCAATTTCTAATTATGAGAGAATTTTCTCCCTGACTTTCTCTTCTGTAGGAAGATGACGTGGATAACCAGGCCACAGTCATTCTGCTTCCCTATTACGCTGCGTCTGGAAAAGTCTCTATTTACTCCCATAATTTGCAAGACTAACATGGACTGTGCTGTATGATTCAGAGATGATGTGAAACTGTAATACCTTTCTATCTACAAATGGACAAACATACAGAAGGATACAATATATTAATTAACATGCCCAATGTGACTGTTCTTTACATTTCTTGCCTCTAAAGCAAACAAAAAGCAATCATTTCATTACAAATCAATATACAGTACTTATGTTTTTAATTCATGCCCTTATTTTTCTTTTGCACAGACAGTATTTTTCTTTTTTAAGACTGCTCTTGAATGTTGAACTCTTGGTTGACAAATCTACTTAAAATTTACATGGTTTGACATAGTATAAAAATATAGCAGGGGAAAAAAGTTTCACAGTCAAGGGTCTACCAAACTTGGCCACCCTCTTCAGATTACACATGCCAAGAATGAAATGTGGGCATTTCATCATTTTAGTAAGTGATAACTAGGTGGATGTTAACGTCAGTGTTTAACCCCCTAAGAGGTCAGTGCTGGCATAAACCTGTACAGTATCTATAATAAAAAGTGATGGACTTGCTATAGATGCATCCAAATCCAGGAATAACGTAGGCATCTTGAGGCATACTGTGTCACTGAGTAGGTTTAAAGCAGTTTCATTGGCAAAATCTTGCAGAAATCTGGAGAGCAACTGGTAATTTGGCATTACACATCCTGTTCCTCACCTGTAGGTGGTTTATTTTACACACAGGGCTTTACAAGTTTCTGTAGCATTCAACCATTCAAATGTTGACATTTATCACAGAAAGCTATAAGATTTACTGAACATTAAAAAAATACCTAAAAAAGTATAGTAAACCTAATAATTTTGAAATAGCAGACATTATTTTGTCAGTGTCACTACTGTATATAGGCCATCTGATGGCAGACTGAAGGACCAAATTCTGCCTCCAATTAGAATTGAGATGAACGGTAACTCCCACCAGCAAAATGGACTGAATTAGGACATGTTTCTAAGGGATATGAAATAGTAATTCTAACTGATCTAGGTGCAGTTGTCATAATTAAAAAGAAACAATTTAAGACTGCATTGAGGAAAAGCTGTGCTCACTTAGTTTCAAACTTAAGCCCATGGGAGAAACAGCTGCAGGAGATGAGAACAAACTTAAAGTAAGAGTTTCTTTCTGTTCCCTGAGATCCATATGCTGTCTGTTTCTGGTAGCTAGCACTTCCAGCACCACACAGCACATTCGACTAAATTGGCCGCTAATGGGCAGAAAAAAATCTGTTGAAGAGAAAACATTTCGCCTCATGGTTTTCTACACTTTGAAGCAGGAGCAGCTGAAGCCAGCTATGCTGAACAGGGTTTCCCATGCCTCACTCTTCTTCTGACACTGGTTTTCCAACTAGATCAAAGCATTTTTAGCTGGAAGAGCTAACTTGCCTAGTTTGTAAATGCAAATAGACAAGCTCCTGGACAACAAATGTACCTAAATACAGATGATTGGATAGTGCTAAACAGATACAACACTAAGAAACAACATTTCAGCATCATAGAGACAGAAAGATGATTTTGCTCCCTTAACATTCACAAACTTAATTTTTAAAAAAGCAAACATGCTTTTCAGTGCTCCCATTACCCCTCCTCACTCTTTACTATTCTTAGATGCTACTTCTTTAGTAAAAAAATTTAAAAGGAATGGCAAAGATTTGCTCTATGGGAGGTAAAGAAGTCTGGAATTTACTCTCCTATGACTATGTTCAACTAAAGAACACAGCAAGAAACTACAAAAATACCCCAAGGAAATTAGTCTGACTTAGATCTGAATTATTTATGAATATTTCTAAACTGGAATATTTGTAATAAGTTGTTTGTTTGTTTGTTTGTTTTTTTGATTAGTGAAAAAAGAATTTATGGACCTTAAGTTTGCATATATTTAAGGAAGAAATATGTAAAGAAAACTGTGGCCTGATTGCTTTTAAGAAGTCATCATCAAGCAATTAACTAAATCTTACTGATACGCATCTTAGAAATTTGTCATTGTGCCTCTGCACTTTGTTGCATTCAAGAGACAAACTTACACCAAATGGTGTTCTAAGCAGTTGCTTAAAAGGAGTCTAAACGAATGGAAAAAACTCCATCTTTGAGTTTTGTGTGCAAAGACGTGTGTTTCACTCACCTGCAAGGCCACAGTCAGCAAGCTTTCATACTGCACCGGATCTGGAGACACTGATACATGTTGATGATTTGTAATTCAAGATAATTCTATCTTGCAATACTATTGCAGCACTCTAATATGCATCTTTGCTAATTTCAAAGTGTTGAGGTTAAGCTTCATCAAATCTTTTATGGTATTATGAGTCATCAACAATTATGTTCACTGAAGCCCACCAAGGATATATGGCAAAATATAGAGCAGATCCCAGAAACTGTGGCTGCCAGTCTTCTACTTTAAGGGACAAAACACTACAGCATTTGGGGTATATGTGAGACACTAATAGGAAGAAATACCCATAGAGTTTATAGCTGTATACATATCTGTCTATATATGGACATACCCCCACAAACAGCTAATGCTAAACTACAGCTGACAAAGATTTGATTAGGTTTTTAAAGTCAAAATTTGAATAACACCTCCCACCCCATTTTCCTAAATGTTACTTTTTTATATACAGCTAACATGATTTATTTTTTCAATTGTTAGCCCTCTTGCCTCTATATTTTATTGTACCACGGGACACAAACAAAACACTACAGACAGTTTTGGCAGAACATCAGCAATGTGGAAATAAAACCTTACTGAAAAACACCTGAATGTTTTATTCTGTGTTTTTGTGATTACACTTTGAACTTTCAACAGTATTTTCTTGTACTTAATTTCCCTTTTTAATTTCACACATGGAAGATATTATTTGGTACTTGAATAGCCCCCCTGTAGTTTTGAATTCATACACTGGAGAGATGAACAGATATACTCACTCCTGCTTTTGATGCTTGGCTGGGAACACTTTACAATAGCAGATTAGAAGGCAACAGCACATCAATCCATAATGTAAGACTTATAGTCTCCAAATAAAACCAGAAATCTTTTTGCACAAGCACTAAAATGTTTTCAAGTTTTCAACAAATCAATAAGGTCACATTTTGCTATCTATCTGCAAAAAGCACTGCAATTATCACTTCCATATGGGGTGGAAGATGACTCTTGTTCAAATACACCTTGCATCCACTGTCTCCATGATGAACTTCATTCTGGCTTTTTTACAGGACAGGAAGAATGTTTTTACCATGCTGCAACAGATCTCTCGACGTCAGTGCTCTTCAAGCTGTTCAATCTTACATGAAACACTGAAATATTCATTGGAACAAATAGAGAGCATTGAAAATGAGTCTATAGCTTTGGGGTTAGGACACTCAGCTGGCAGGGGCAACACCTGAGTGCCAATACCTTTTCAAATTAATATTTAATCTTTATACAAAATTGAACAGCTGCAATAAGAGAGAGATATCTCCTGTTAAATGAGTTAGACCGCGTTCCAGAGGCAATCTGAGGTAAATGATTCTAGGAAAAGCACTAGACCGATTCAGCCAAATCCAGCAGCTGAAGGAATTCTCTTCAGTGAGGAAGCATGATAAACCTAACCCTGAAATGAGGTTTAATAAAATGGTATTATAATAACGATAACAACCACAATGCTGATTAAAGAGTTTGATTTAAATGCCATTTAAATTCTTACTCTCTTATATAAACTGTGATAAACCTTTTTTTTTTTTACCATTGATCTGAATTTGTATGTGTGAACTGTCTGAAGGTATGGAAAACCTGAAAAAACAATGATTGAAGTTTTCATTCTATCTATTTATCCCTTTCCTATCACAGTAATCAATAATACACAAAAATAGATGGCTTAGCTTTTCCTCATTTTAATTACTGTTCATTTAATTATCTTTCTAATTAGAACCATAAGTCTCTTTTCCCAAAATAATGCCTCTTTTTCCACAAACCCCATGATGGTGTGAGTTACGCAAGGTAAGGTACTGTGTTTTTCTAAAATCAGACAAAATCCCATTGAGCTTTTGACCAGAACTTGAAATACTTTTGTACCCCAGTCAATAGTCTGACAAATAAAGGTCAGGTGTGTCAGGCACAAAATCATTTCAGTAAAATGAGGCTGCAGTTGCTGACAGCTTCAGTTATCTACATTTTATCAGGTCCAAACCAATTTTACCACATTTTCAGCAATGACCTGAAGATTCAGAAGTTGCGTGTAGTTTCTCCAGCTGCAGAATCATTCACAGGCAGAAATGGAAACTCTCTATTTCCCAGAGCTCAGGACACAGTTTAGGAATCTCATTCCTAAATAATTTACTTAATTCTTTCTTGAACCTATTGACACTTTTGATCTCTACATCATCATGTTGCAAAGACAACAATTACAACACAATTGAATTCACTGCCTGGGATTCTGCTAGATCTTTGTGTTCCGTAGACCATGCTCTCTCAACACAAAGTCTGTATGTAAGACAAACTGTTTTGAAAGAGTATCTTTGTATAATATCCCTTCAGCAATTTTTGTTCTGTTTTTTAACGGTAAAATCAATATTTAACTTACTCACAAAAATGAAAATAAAGAATAATTTCAAAATCCTCTCAACTGCACAAACATCTGAGGGAATAAATTGAAAAACGAAAACTAGCTGAAACAAGCTTGGGAAAATGAAATACAAGTGAGTGTACCATGGCTTTCAACTAATTAAGGTAACGCATGAATTTATAGTATATATAATGGATGGCAGCATATACTTTACAGTTTACTGAGCCCTATCCATAAAACCATCAGCATTTTTCACCCAGACAAGGTTTCATGTTCCTGTTAAACAGCAAGCTAAACACACTCCATCTTCCTCTCTAGGATGCTGTCATAGCCATATGTACAATTCTAAAGCTACATCTTTCCTTAAGTGCCACCGTGTACAATAGCGAACCTGTCCACTTGTTTGCTTTTCCATTTAAAGCAAGCGGCACAAGTCTTGTGTTTCAGTGACAAACATACTAGAAACAATCTGTCAACTTTTGCAGTTTAACACACACTATGTACCCTTTCCTGTGCACAGACTGTGATCAATCCATCAACATCCAGGACATTTCAATATTATGAAAAGCTATCGAGGAAACCTATATCGCATGAAGTTTTAGTTTTGTTATCTAAAATGAGCATTGAAATTACAAACCTCTTTTTCATTTACAAGTCCTTTTCCTCCCCAGCCTCCATCGCAAACTTAGATTCATTCACTCGCTCACACACAAATACCCCCTTTTGTCTTTAACTGATTTTCATACAGAATGAATAAAGCTGTGAAACTTTCTGTTATGAACAGCTTAATGGAACCAGAGACAGAAGAAAGTCAAATTTGTGCAAGCACTTCAAATAGAGTGTGTTTCCAGCATGCCACTATTTGGTTTTCTATTTAAAAAAAGAAAGAAAATTCTGAGATAAAGAATACACAAGTCAGAGGTGCCAAAGAGATAAAACTTAGCATGTGTATGGAATAAAACTGCAGGAAGCTTCAGGATGGCTTCTCTGTATAGCTACAGACAGAGATTAGTATTTTGTCAGTACCCAGTTTCTGACAACAGCTGATTCATAAGCAGCCATTATGTTGGAGTGTTTTCTCAGCTATTTTCCACTGCATGATTAACTAAGACTGCACTGAAGAAATCTGGGGACTACTGGCCTTGATAAAAAACATGAGACACGAGAAAGATCTTTTCCAATGAAACATAAACCAAAATTGAAATTCAAGAAAATTTTGTAACTAATCTCAGATTAAACAGTCAATCAGTTCCACAGTCTTAGAGCAAATGAGTTCTCTACCAAATAGCAGAAGAAAAGGGTAGCTTTTTTGGGTACTCTGTTAAGCATGATGAAAAGGCAATGAGTAAAAGTAACCACATTACACTTCTTAAAAAGGATCATCAAGCACTGGAAGATAGGATCTAAAATGCCTCCAAAAAACCCCAAACATCTAGACAGAATGGCCCATATAGTTCCAAAGCAGAGTCAAATAAAAGCAGCTCATGGAACACATTACAGACAAAACAACCAGTGTTACCCACCAAGAGCTTCCAGACTTGCAATTGATTTCTAATCGTTTGAAAGTACAAACAAAAGAGAAATTGGCATCACCCACTCGGACAAATCACTGACTGCAGCAACTGAATGCTGCTGCAGCTTTAACAGTGGTATAAAAGTCTACACATTACTGAGTTAACTCTGATCAGTGATTAAAAACGTCACAGACTTCAGATCATAAATAAGAAAGCAAAAGGACAGAATATGCAAATACTACAACGCAAATACAATAATACACTGGAGCCAATACAATTTAATGGAGGAGAGGGGGAAGGGTTAAAAATGTGACAAATCCTCAAGTTCATAATGAGGTTTCACTAAGGGCAGAGAACTGAAAAAATTTAGAATTTGCTTGAACCCTCCCAAAATAGAATGGCTAAGAGAAACATTGAAATTCTCCTAAAGGAGAAAAGGTTTATTACACAGAAGTGTCTTATGCTGCTGAGAATTGGACTGTGCAAACGAAAGCAGCTAATGTAAGAAAGCACAAACTACAGACACTCCCTAAGAAAGGGACAACTTTACATGTTTCTTTTAAAGTATTATCTTTAGGATCCAGGAGAAAAATCTATAAAATACTTGGGTGGTATTTTTGGACGGAAATATAGAAAGAACTGTTGTTTAGTGTTATTAAACTCTACTAATACTTTCATTATAATTGTAAAAAGTCAAACATATGTAGTTTATCAATTATTATTGAGAGAACTGTTGTTATGCTGATGTTCTTTGTTTGCATTGTTAAAAAGCAACTGTTGTTTCCTCGGTAAGAATAGGAAAAATGTATTTGGCAAAACATTTCAACCCCCCACAACAGACCAATGGATCATTTCCACCAATGTAAACGAAGTTAGATATTCCATTAACACAGGCAAAGCACCTGCTTATCATCACTTTGAGTTCATGGTCAAAAGGAAACCTGTACTGTGGGCAGTGAATAACATAATACATGACTACATCGATTGCCCAATTTAGCTTTGTGAAGGACTTCTTGGTAGCTTGAACAAGGACAGAAAAGGAATGTAACTCACACGCTGAATTGCAAAGAGATAATAAGAAAGAAAATGCAGTAATCTAATGAAGAATAGATGTTATCACCACAAAAATTAGTAAAACTAAGACTTATCACCACCAAGCTACACCAAGTTAAACCAAAATTGTGAAAGTTGGAAACTGGGTTCAATGGAATGTTGCTGGCTTTTCTTAAGCTATCTTCATGTATTCATTTTCCCCAGTAGCTAACCCATTCTTATGGTGTGAAAATTTCTTAATGGTCAAGATCTTTAAAACTTTAGGTTTGAAACAAAAAAATCTACAATTACTAAATAGAGAGAGAAATGCTATTAACAGAGAGACTTTGTATTTTGCATCTGTTCTGACCGAGCGATTTCCCGTCATTGACTGCATTGTGAGATGCAATATTTTACCTGGAAAAAAAAAAATGAATAAGCAATATTTTTTCCTTGATAAGTGCTTATGCTGGCATTTCCAGATGAACCAACAGAGACTAGAAAATTAAGACTAGTGTTCAGTATTAATCCATGTTTTGTTTCCTTTTTTCCCCCCTAATTCCCACTGTGTGACAAGAGCTTGTGGTGCATTACCCATGGTGTCTCTAAAACGTAGCTCATGAAGCCCAAGTAGCAAATACTGCATTGTTCCAGCTAAGCAAAAGTCCAGTAACACAAAACCAGCAATAACATAATTAATAATACAAACACAGTAATGAAATTTTGTAGTGATGTTCAACTGTTTTTCCATCATAGAGATATGGAACATTGTTTTTTTCCCTTGATCCCAAGGAAACGTGCATTATAACTTCACACCATTTATCTCCTCCAACAGCTTTGGAACACATTTCTCGATTGTAACAAAATTTGACAAAGAGATATGGCCTTAGAGATGTTATGTTCCCACAAATTTGTGACACTAAGCAGATGGGAAGAGGAGACAGATCTTTATGTAATCACATTACATATCCCACTGAGAGAAAAGCTTCAGACTATACACATGCTTTCTTAAAATACAGAGTATTTCCAGGAAAGAGAACTTATGCCCCAACTAAGAAAATACAAAACCTAGAGACAAAGCATGTAAGTAGACATAAACCATACCCATGCAGGCAAACAGCTTCCTAGTTCTGATGCTTACGAAGCTGTTATGAAGGAAAGGCAGCGATGGAGCCATCATGTTTATTTGTTATCTCCTACCTGACTTTGGAGATTTCCAGTTCCTAGCAAGTCTGATGACTTCAGTGATAGCGATAACACTGGTAGGTTACAAGGCATGATTCACTGGTGCTGTTCTGCAACACCACTGTGGTAAAGAGAGACCAGAACAGGATTCTTTTTTTATTTCAGATTCTTATTTTTACAAGTCATGACTGTATTCTGATTTTTTTTAATTATTTTTCTCAAACACCATAGGACATTTGCAGCAGATGACTATTTCCAGTGTTTACAGCACACTGTAAGAAGATGTCAACTTTGCATACTTTTACCTTCCTTTTCCTGGGGTTACTGATAGTGCTAGTCACAATTTCTGTGAAGCTATTCTCACGTATGCTATTTTTAAACAAACATGTAAGAGTCAATATGCCAATGGGAAGCATGAGGAGCAATGTATTTCAGATACACACTGTTGAGCTGTGGAAAACTACCTCCTGACTCTGTGGAGAGTTCACAGTTGCCATTATCCACCTACTGCAATTAATTAAAACAAAAGAAAATCATAAAAAAATTCACTTCTTAATCAACATTAGACTATGGAAGGTTGGATGTTGTCTATGCCAAGGCCAGCACAAAGCTGAGGGTTACACAAAGTTGGAGGGAATAAACTTTCCCAATAAACTTACGCTGTTCACTTCCAAGTGAGTTGCATCTGCTCCACTGCCTTTGACTTGCCACAAGTGTACAAAGACACAAAATCACCTCTCCACCTTAGCTGAGCGTTGCTCAATCTTTCTTGTCAACTGTAATTTCAAGACAGATTAACTGAAAATAACCAAAACTTTTCTAAAACTACAAGAGCAGAACTGAAAACTCCATTTACAGTAAGTACCGATACTCTCAAATTCAAACATTTAAGATATAGTTTTCATGCATAACCAGATAGTATTATGGTAAGTTACTATCTGGAATTTTCTATAACTAGTGAAATTTGAACTTGCCACAACAGTTTTAAAAGGAATGTATTTCAGTTTGCACATAGAGTAGAATGCTTCTAATAATTTGTTGATTAATAGTAGTTTATATGCTTTGCAAACATCATCAAACCACCAGGCCTTTTCTACACAAGCTTGTTTCTAAATGTGAAGCTTTATCATTTATATTGGTACAACTTCCTGCAACAAAAGTAGTTTTTTCCAGTTTAGCTGAGATTTTTCATATGCTAAATAACCAAAGCTAAACCATAACTGGCATTCTTAACAGTGTCTGCATGAAGAATAACAGTACACAGTGACAGGACTCCACATTCATACCACAGCTGATAGTTGTATCATTTTCTTCATAGGCAAGATTACAAGGGAGCACCTAGAACAGATGATTTTGGAGGATAGGTGATTTTGTCTAAACATACAAATAATATAAAATGTTTGGGGGGAAATAAGATGAGGAAGTCTGTGTCAAATTTGATTCTACTGAGTTAGACTAAAAAATTTCAATATTCCTAATGACTTTTATACTGTACACAGGGAGGTTATTCCCAAAACTTTCTGAGCATCTCCCTGTCTCTGAATATTGGGCCTCTCTTCAAATTTCAATTGTACCCTGTGCTCCAAAACTTTTGGAAAATAGTGTCCATGTTCTTTAAATTCAATTTCATTTTCTCTTAGATGTTGTGTTGAAGTGTGTTTCATCCTTGAATCATCTGTTAAGGAAAGCTTAAACCATGTTTTCATCATTGTCTTGCCAGTCAAATAGTAATTTAAAGTGACTGATTTCAGAATCAAGATGGTGAAAAAACGTCTCATCACCTAAAGGTATAAAGCTAATTTTGAGAGTTGCAAATACAAGAGCTGGAAAACTGTTAACAAAAAGAATACTTTGAATACTGAAAAAAACCTCTTCAGGAATACCCTCAGACAGCTACGATAAATATGTCTATACTGCAGACAAGATGAGTTATAAAAGTATAATGAGATGTGCCAGCTGATTTTAAACTGCTTAATCTGCCATTTATAAATTCATTATACAGCTCAGAGCTCAAGTTTTCCTGCCCAAAAGCACCACATTTGGCCTTTGGTGAGGATCCCACTTGCAATACTGAGCACAAGGTATGTCTAACACCCTCTCAGGCTGAGCACCTCCTGCCCCTTCTGCTTATTGCATATAACATCTACAGGATTTAAAAAGCTGTAGGACAGGAGTTCAACATAATTCATAATCTCACTTTGAAATGCAGAATTCTCAGTGCTTAATATGTGGAAAGCACACAAAGTGAATGAAACAACCAGACTTACTTCATTTTCAGTTTGACAGCTAATCCCCTTTCAATTCTGTTTAGATATCTCAACTCGATCAAGGTTTAGGTCTTTCTCTTTTAACATTCAAACTCTAGCACGCCATCCTACCTGCTCTCTTCTCAAGGTTTTGCATACCAAAGATTCAGTAGGTCTCAGTCTTCAAACTCTCTCATAACTAAAGGCATGTATTTAAAAGATAGTTTCATAAATGTTCTCAGTTGGGTAGTCTCTGCTCAGGATTAATGTTGTTTCAAAAGCAAGTGCAGCACTTCCGCCAGCAGAAGATAAATTTGCTCTCTATTTTGAGCTTCAGATAAATCTTAAACACAGCTGAAGGCATTCAAGTCACCAAATGAGAGCACATACAGCACTTGCATAATATCTATCAGCATATGGCTAGCAGAGCCTGCTTAGGTCACAAGGGTGGATCTTCACAAAGTGAATGAGCACAGTTTGTCCAGAGTTTTAGGCTTCTAAAAAAAAAAAAAAGAAAGACATGTTTCAATTTCAGGACTAGTTATTTTCCTGTGTGAAGCCCTGGCAGCATACCATTTTCTTAGAAGCTGTAATTTGGAACAGTGGCTTTTTTCTACTAAGGAAAATCTCAAAGGCTTTGGGGATTTAGGGAAGATTACACATGCACTTAAGAATGCAAAGGATTGATCCAACTGCCTGTACTACCTAAGTTTGATCCATTTGTTCTTAACTTCCACAAAAACAAGTAGTCGGCAGGGTTGAAGATTGCTTTTGAAATCAGGTATCTCTTGCTGCAAGCTACGTTATGAGCCTTTTTCTTTTCCCTGTTCTGTTATAGAATTAATCTGTAACTAATTTCTATATACCCATGTGTTTTTTCTGAAACAGTAGGTGTGAAACACATGCTTATTTGCTTTGCTAGGTGTGTTTATTCCTAGATATTTTGAAAACATAAATTTGCACAATTTTGTGTCCTACCTTATAACCTGAATTCCGCCTACTACTGTCCAAGCAAAACAACCCATACAAGAATCACTGGACCAGAGAGAGATCTTGAAGCCTGTACAGAAATACATTAAGAAACAGGCCACAATATGGACAATCTATGTGAAGGCAAGCCAGACAAATTATTATGGCAAATCTGGCCTTTGAAATTATGCCAACCATCCAAACAGAAAACGGGGAGACTTGGACTATTATAGTATATAACCTGTTATTTTGTTCTTCTGTGAAAACATGTAAATTCTTATTCAGTAAAGCTGGTTTTGCCTGGAAATAGAATAACATTTCTTATTTTGTCTAACTGATTGCAGCTACATGACTACAGGAAAGTACTGTCTTCAAAAACATATCAAAATTAGTTATGAGTCCCAGCCAAATGAATTATGCTTTTAAATCCTTCCAGCAGCTTTTCAGGCACTCTCTGAAAATATTTTGCTAACTATTGATTTCCCAACTTCCCTAGTTGCCTCTGAGAACAGCATACATTTTTGAGGAATAACATTGTCTAGTCAGCTGTAAACAAAAGAAATGAGCACTTGACAACACATGGCAGAGGGCAAGACGACAGGCAACACCTTTAGTACTTTCCAATGGAAGTCTCTTTCCTGAAGCTGAAGACTTGCTGCCTGGATTGCTGTCACAGCCCAAGACCTCTCAAATTGCTGGAGACATTTCTGACAATACATATACATTTCTGTAGTGTAAATCTTTACATTTAAGTCACTGTCCTGGTTATGAAGCACACTGCAAGTTAAAATCTTGTACTGTTTCTGTGGGACACCTCTCAGGTTATAGGGATAGTTCCCGCACCACATCCTAGATGTACACAGACCTTCCTACAAGGTCTGCCTGCATTTGTAATTTGCATCCCATTTTTCCTGTCCACATTAATACTGTACACCCAACTATATATGTTGGGTAGGTGTGCTTGCTTCTTGAAAAACCAGCATTTATTAGAGGGGCAAAGAAACCTGTTTAGGATAATGGGCTAAATAAAAAATTCTATGTGCCTCTTTCTTATTTAAAGCATTCATCCCCCCATAAATGCTTCAAACAGCTCCAGCTTACTGCAGAAACTTTCCTTCTTACAGGTATGAATACTCCCTCCGTCCCCAATCCTCTTTTTATACATGTACTCTACAAGATAATGCCCTATAGAGATTTTCAAACTAGCTGAAATTATAGAGAAAAACTGGAGAAAGAAAACCCCAACACCAAAAACCCACTGTCATACCAAGCTAAGCAGACCTGCTTAGCTTACAGAACTAAGCTGCTCTTGACACTGCAGCTCATCCATTTCTAAGGTAAGGGTACATAGGCTAGCTGATATACTTTCTGCTACATATGGAATTAAAAGCATTTTACCGCATCTTTCCTGTTGTTTAATTTTAAAGGGTCGAATTGAAGCTTAATAAACCTCCAATTATTCTGCTGTATCATAAATTATTTAAAAGACATTTCACATATTCCACAGCAAACTGAAATTCTTCAGTTCTTTGGCACACAAATAGCTCATTTCAAATATTTACAGAGGAACATGCCAGAAACCTAGTTCAAACGAATTTTGACAAATCAGAAAAGTTTTCCTAAAATATAATCTCAAACATATGGTTCCTTCAGCTCATGCAATTTCTGAGCCCAGGCTGAAAGTGATAGCTAATGAAGAATGAACAGAAAAAGCTACAAGTTTAACATGAAAATGAAATACCCTATGAAAAGATCAAGTTTCATTTCCATTAAGGAAGAAATTTGTCTTCAGCTCCAGTGGAAGTAGGACTGCCTTCCAACTGGTGCCACATTTCACTGACGCAGAGCTTGGTATTAGAAACACAGTGAGGAAGATACAGTGTACCACAGAAAATAAGATTTTAAATGTGCTTTCTATTTCCGATTCATTTTTAACGGTCATCTTGAATCCAAACCCAAGTAAGAGCCCTTAAAAACTGAGAGCTAAAAAACCAAACAAAGCTATCTGTGGTTTTAGAAGAAAGTTTGGTAATATTTAAACTTATGCTTAGTCTTTTCATTACCTTTTTTTGAGTCACAAAAGTCAAGCCTCCTTAACATTAGCTGTTATAGCAGTACATTATTCAAACGCAAAGGTTTCCTCTTTATTCTGCCTTACTTCTTTACGCCCAGTGGTGCTTTCAACTCATCATTTTGTGTCAGAACACATACCAATATGTGTAAAAAACAGATCTTCTGGAAACAAAGTCCTCATATTTTCTTGCAGAATCATTTCATACTTGCAGACAGACCTGAAGTTGCAAACTGCACTGGATTAAAAATGTGTTCTGAATAAATGTTCAAAATGGTAGCTCCCTGTAAGCGTCACAGCCTACCATGAAGTAAACCTTTTTTTGTGGTCCAAATTCAGAAAAGAGCCAAACCTTCACTGTAGAATCTTCCCCAAATTGTAGTGCTTCACTTTATTCTACCAAAGCAAGGAACTTGATGGTGTTACAGCAGGACAACAGCTACTTTATAATAGATAATCATAAAGAGCACCCTTTCCCTTCATCCCATCACCAGCTGCACTCAGAGAAGTCTGCTTTGGAAACAAGATTCTTATTTTCACATTATTTCTTTCATCATAACAGTAGCCCTGTTTGATAATTTCTGTGAAGAATGAATTGAATATATGCCTAGCAATTGATATTTTCTGCTCCCAAAAGTGTGGTGGTAGCTACCAGTGTGGTAATGTAGCTACATTTGTGAACTGTTTGAGTTACATGGATCCCTTCCCCTTAATCCTGAACCTGGACTAAAGATGATGTAGGTGTTTGGTAAAAATAAATTAAAAAGACTACAAACAGAATGTATATCAAGAGGCACAATCCAGTTATCTGTTGCAAATGTGCAGCCATGTGCAGGCAAAAATATGTTATTAAAGAGTAAGTGGGTTTCAAAGCATACAGTATTTGTGCCAAGTTCCTGTTATATTATATAGAGAAAACCAATACATTTAGATCATCTCTGAATTAGTATATATCAGTATATCTATAATTTTATAAAAGGCCTTGACCATTAAAATTTGCAGCTAGTTTTATAACTATAAAACTTGTAAAGAGTGACTGACCTTTCTGGATAGCACTACAAGCTTTTAAGCTCTGCTAAATATAGCAATAAGCAGTTCAAATTGTCAACCTAAGTTTCATTTTTCCATTTTCTATGTTCGTTCATAGATATTTTTATGAAATCTGGGGATTCAAAGACTCACATCAGAAAATACTGTTTAACTAAATCAGCTTCAATAAAACAATACCATCTTTCACTTGTAGGGTGCTCCTGCATAAAATTTCTCTTCAGGAACTAGTTAGATTAAATCAGGTTCTAGAGAAGTAAATTACAATATAATTTCTTAACTCTAATCATACTGGGTCCAGACACAGAAAAGATATTTTAAAATGTTGGTAAACAAGCTATAGTCTCAGTAAGAAAATTTGTTTAACAATCTCATAGGTTTAGATGAAGATATAAAATACCTTGGAGATGAAAACCAGATGATACTGAAGTTGACTGAGCTGTCAGAGAAGCACCAGTAATAAAGGTTAGAGACTTCACTTAACATCCACTGCAGATCTGACACAGTTCACTGTTTAATTAGAGAGTCTGATGGGATGAGAGGAAACACTGTCTGTTCTGACAGATTCCTTCATGTTGCTAGCAAGGAAGTAATTTTACAGAGAGCAGTAGGTATACCCTATTCCCAAAGAGAGTGCAGTATCCAGGTGACAAGGTTTTGGCAGATGCCTGTCAAAGCAGAGGGGATACAGGAGGCAAGTTATAGGCACCAGCACTAGTAGCCAAAAGAGCTCTTGAACCAGAACTGCTGGAGACAGAATAGGGCAGTCACAATTATATTGGCTTTTACCCTGCCTTCTTTTTAAAGCAACTTCAGAAGAACTTGAGTTCAACAAAAGAACTCAAGGGCCCCAAACCAAGGGAACTGTTCCTAAATCAAGGGAATCAAGGGAACTGTTCCTAAAAAATTATACTCCAGCTCAGCTACACAGAGGAGAAATTAAGAGCGGTGTTCACACAGGGCAGGAGATCAGGGCCTCTGATAAACACAGTGCTAAGTTTAAAAAGTCTTCCAGCTGTAAATGGTTCTGTGGTCTCTAGTAAAAGGTTTCAGAAGAGGAAATGAAAACAAATCCACTATTTGGCTGGATGTTTAGAACACATATTGTGCATCTTGTTTGCAGTTCCTATGAAACTAAGACATACAACTGGAAAACTTTCCAGTTCCTCTACAGTTCAGAAGCCTCCTCTTCCCTGAACACAAGATGGCTTTTCTTTCATAAAGCTTACTGCCAGAAAACAAAGTTCTTGGACTGTGCCTAATCAGAGAACATTTATAATTACACTAGTCCCACAGTCACAACATGGTTCTATCTGAATGATGGTAAAATTCAGATATGTAAGAAATAATTCAGATTTTCAACAGATTTATCTACTTAATAATCTGAGCCTAAGTTGTTACAATGTTGATATATAATAAAAATAAAAATCTTAAATACAAATAATAAAGTAACAGTAATAGATGAAGGCAGAAGTTTAAACACTCACAAGTCAAGACACTTCTAAAACATAAGATAGGCAGTCAGTTGTAATTTCTCAGTTATCACACAGCACTGTTACCCAGCAAAAAAGCTTCAAAAAGTCAGCCTTTATGGCTGTGATATGAACTCTGGTTTATGTCACCTTCTGTACCCTTTCCTCCCCACTATTTTTCCAGATATATCAGGAGATCAGAGCACTTCAACCAGAGTAACCTGCACCAGAC
This sequence comes from Nestor notabilis, assembly GCF_000696875.1. Lineage (NCBI taxonomy): Eukaryota > Metazoa > Chordata > Aves > Psittaciformes > Psittacidae > Nestor > Nestor notabilis. The sequence goes on along the minus strand of NW_009916523.1, from coordinate 4,192 downwards.
GTTAAAGAATTCTCCAAAGGGACATACTGAAAATATAATCCCAGGATGACAGAGCAGAAAAATGATCAGAGATTCATACTGGTTAAATACTTGGCCTAGATTTGTCCAATTGTATTTTCCTTTTTTTTTGTCTGTGCTGCTTGTTTTAAGATGCTTAGAAAGGTTGAGATAAGAAATATTTCTAAATGGCTACCCTTTTTTCTACAGCTTTTATTATGCACACTTGAGATGTTTATGGGAATCTTAACATGGAATGTCTTGACTTTAATAGCTTCAGAGCTTGGTAGTTCCCATTGGACTAACCATTCTGAGGAAAAGTATATTTGTTTTCTGATTTCCTTGCTTTATCTGCAAAGCTGAAGCTGTGTGGAAAAGAGAGTCTGTAAGAACAAAGCATCCATTAAACTGCAGAACATAGCTCTATAGGGGCCAGAGAAAACTGCCCTTTTTATAGACATTTAGACATTTGCTATTGATGGCATTTTTTTTTTTTTTAAACCAAATTGTCTTTTACTGTCTTTGTATTTCTTCTTCTTCCCTCACTTGAGCGACATATCTGCACTACAAACCCTGCACTATTCAACTCCTCATTCACAGGTTGAATCCCTGAATCCCTGATCTCACTATCACCACCTCCCACCACCACAATGATATTATTCATTACTTCACTGGTCTCCTTGCAGGCCACTGATGACAGACCACCTCCCAGCAAAGACCCAGCAAGATCAGAGAACTCCTCAAGATAATATACCCATGACATACTTTTGTTCATCCTAAACAAGTCCTGCTTAGGATACCACAAGTCACACCACTTCTGGGTATGATTTACCAATGGAAAACCAGTGAAATACACATTCACTATGAAGCTAGCTCATTTCTTTTTACATGGTCGTATATGGAAAAGAAGGTGATGGTAGTCTTCCATAGCAGGGCACACCAGGAAAAATTCCAGCATACAAGAAAGTTGTTTCTGAAAAATACAGCTATTAGTAGAGCTACCAGTTCCTCCTTTTTCAGTCTCCTGGCAAATAGGTTTTGCCTTGGATCACACATGTCATTGAATGATTTCTCCTTCCTGAAATACATCAAGTTATCCTTATTTACAATAAGCATAGAGATCATACCTGTAACAAAAGTAAAACTAGATACTGAACCTTAATAAGGCACAGTTGGCAGAAATAATCTATTTTTCAGTCAATTGCATAAATAAAATACAGCAACTACCTACATTTAGCTTTAGCTTCAGATGAATTATACCAATACTGAATGTAATCAGATTCATTGTCTCTGTATTACTTTACTATGCAAATGGTATAAACTGCAATATATGCTAGAACATACCTCATTATAAAAAAATAGCTTCCAGCTACTGAAACTTACATTTGCATTATTCCCAAAATTGCATTCTATCATAATGACATTTGAAGCTAATTCAGAAAGAACTGCTACTGTTTGAATGAATTACCTCCTCTTATAAAGAGAAGATTGCCACAAGCATAATTAATCTGAAAGTATATCAGACAATATTTCTAGTACTTACTGGTAGTATTAATGAGATTTACTGTAGATGAAATAGGTAAAATTGGGAATAGCAGGTTCACAAAGCACCGTATTTGTGTGTTCTAGGAGATTTCAACAGACTGAACAACAATCTCCAGAATACCATTATGCAAAAACTTTATTGTTTTCAAGTAGTTTAAGTTAACTCTATATTAAGCATGCTCTCAAGAGCAAGGAGTTGGATATGAAATGTAATTTTAGTTTTTTATCGGTGTTGTTAACTTTGAATCTTTGCTTAATGATGTGACAGAATTATTCAACACTTGTTTGCCATCTTTTAAATCCATTTGGTTTTGTTTGAGGAAAAAACCAAGCTGTCTAGTCATCCTAGCAATAGAAGACAATATCGTTGCAGTTTCCTGTCACTGTGAAGCATTATTGGCTATAAAGGTTAACTATTTCTCTGTCATTCGGTAAACTGGAAGTAAGGAAATTATGACTGGCGAGTTTCATACACATGGTGACAAAGGCAGTGAAAATAACAGATCATGATGAATCTTCCTCTGTTCAAGGGTTACTGACTTAGCTGCCTCATTTCAGTGGAGCTCCCACTGAATTCTACAATCATAGCAAAACACATTTGAAACAGGTCTTGAGAAGTCATTTATGACTTCAGCCCCATTTCAAGGAAAATATGGGCCAGCTCTGACACATACTCAGCAAGCAATGATGAGCACCATTTATTCTATAAATGCTTGATATCATCCCTAAATATAGGGATATGTTTATTTTTAGATGCCTTTTTGACATAGATGCAAAACTATAAAGATAAGACAACATTTATAAATGATATTATATACAATTATTATGTTTATATAATAAAACACAAAATTATTTAAATGCCATCTGGATGGGAGGGGGGGGAGAAATTAAAGTTATGATGGAAATAGATTAAATTTTAAAATTATCCCAGAAAATTCAAGTTACAGACTCTGATCCAGAAATTGGATTAGAAAACCACATTGCTGCCAGATATTCACAGTCCACATTTTGAGACTGGATTGAGGCTGTGTTCTGAGTTCAGAAAAATGCTGCATTAGAGATCAAAATGCATCTCTGTACAGCTGCCTATACAATATCACTGAGACCACTGGACTTACATGCTCCCTGAACAAGTACGATTTAAAGGGGTTCCCTTAGCAGACATCCATACAAATAAAAGGGAAAAGGAATCAAGATACAATGATTTTCCTGCTGGCTTAAAAATCACAGAATTATAGAATGATCATATGCCAAACGCTGAACATATGAAGACAGTTCAGTAGCCAGTTTTCCTTCACAGTATGACATGACCTAATGATCCTTCAGTGCTTTTTCTTTATGCTGTTATTTTTCAAATAAATAGCATTAACTTGTTTCCTCTCACTCCCTAAGTAATCATTTATGACAATTTAGTTGGAACAATGTCCTGGTATCATTTCTTTAGTTACTCTATAGTAGATGTGCTGGAACATCTTTATCTCACTGACTCACATAGATATAGTCTGTCGCATCCAAAAAAGTACAAAACCAAAGAACCAGAGCACAAGTGCTTTCCAATTTTCTGCAGCATGTATTCTCTCAGTGAAGTTCTGGAAACCCACACGTCAAGTACGACACCAATAGCAAGATTCAGGGATATTTAGAAACTTTTCACATTGGCTCATCGTAGTTCAAGTTTCTCACATTCCAACCATATGTTTGTTTCTTGATTCTTACCCATTATTTCCTCTCTCTGCTATGCAATTTTTAAGCTTTTCGTAAGTAACTAGTGCTATTGTTAAACTTGTATTTTATTTCCTGAAAATGCCTGACTCCAAATACCCCAGACCATCTACCCATCAGCCAGAGTTTGTGGGTGTCTGTTAACTTCAGGGAGCCAGCACCCGGAACTGAGTACAATTAACCAGGGAAGATTTAAAGTTTAGGCATGTTCAATGAGGTGGCATTAACTAAAGTCCTGTTAAATATTAAAACGGTCAAAAACTACTAAGGCAATCATCAGTTAAAGGAAAGGACGACCAGTCTTACGTAAAACAATTTTCAACCTGCACATCGTCCTCCCTCCTCAACTGGCCAGAGGGAGACAATGAGAAGACTTGTGGGTCAAGATAAGGACGGGAGATCACTTAGCACTTATTGCCCTGGGCACAACAGACTTCACTTGGGAGATATTTAATGTATTGCTGATTAAACACAGACAAAATTTAACACGAGACTGCTTCTCCCCACCCTCCTCTTTTTCCCCGTGCAGCTTCACTCCCTCATTCTCAAATCTACCTCCTACCCCCGAACAGTGCAGAGGGTTGGGAAATGGGGGTTGCAGTCAGTCCAAAACAGCCCCAGATCCACACTGGACCCTCTCCCAGGCTGTGGTCTTTTGGGATGAACCTGCCCCAGCGCAGCCCCTGCCAGCAGAGCCCGCTGCAGCAAGGGCCACCGTCTTCCCCGGCTGCTGCAGCGCGGTTCCTGGAGCACCCGCCCTCCTCCGTTTCCTCTGACACCGGGGGGGCTCCCCTCACTTTCCCCTCGCCCCTCAGTGCCATGAGCGGTTTCTGCCCTTCCTCTTCCCGCGGCGGAGGGCCCGGGCTGTGCTCCCCTCGGAGCGGTGCCCGCAGCCGGGTGCGACACTGCGGGTGCAGCTTCCGCGCTG
>NW_009916522.1:1537-1857 GCF_000696875.1 Nestor notabilis | reverse complement strand
GGGGGGAAGGTGCCGTTCCACCGCAGACCCGTCACTGGTAAGGAGTACACGGATATCAATGTCCTCATCCGGCGGGAGCTGCGAAAGGCGCCGCGCTTCCTCGCCACGTGCTGTGAGTCTGACGGGACTGACCTGACCACCCTCACGACGGCCCCGCGCGGCTTCAAGTCCGGCGACCGCGAGACCTGGTTTGTGCTCTTCCACAGCGTGGCTGGTTCTGGCTACTACCTCTCGCCAGTGGGGCTGGAGGTGCTGGTGGACCACAGGGACCTCCACGTCTCCCGCTGGCAGCTGCGCCGTGTCTTTGACAATGGCACGTC
>NW_009916522.1:1253-1484 GCF_000696875.1 Nestor notabilis | reverse complement strand
TGCGTGCTGAAGCAGGTCGGGCCTCGATAAGGCCCCGGCAGCAGCCCGGCTCCCCGGGTCCACTGCAGTATGAGCCACAGGGTCCCCGCTACAGTGTCAGGGACAACCGCGTCACCTTCCAGGGCTGGAGCATCACCTTCGGCATGAACCCCAACTCTGGCCCGCGCCTCTTCGACATCAGGTACCGCGGGGAGAGGATCGTCTATGAGCTGAGCCTCCAGGAAGCATTAG
>NW_009916522.1:885-1223 GCF_000696875.1 Nestor notabilis | reverse complement strand
CGGGGGCTTGTCCGCCCTGTGCCTCGATGGGAGCTTTGGCATCGGCAGGTTTGCCTATGAGCTTGTCCGGGGCCTCGACTGCCCTTACACTGCGACCTACGTGGACCAGCACTACCTGGTGGAGTCAGACACCCCTAAAACCAACCACAACTCACTCTGCATTTTTGAGCACGATGCTGCCCTCCCCCTGCGGCGCCACTTCTCTGACTCACAGTCCTTGTACTACGGGGGGCTGCGGAAAACCACGCTGGTCATCCGTGCCATCTCCACTCTCATCAACTACGACTACATCTGGGACTTCATGTTCCACAGCCGCCGAGCCGGTGCGGGCCGGGTGA
>NW_009916522.1:0-770 GCF_000696875.1 Nestor notabilis | reverse complement strand
GATGTCGACGGTATGTCTGGGCTCCTTCGTGTGTGGCTGTGGTTCACTGTTGGATGCGGCTCTGAGGGTTTTCCCTATTGTTTCACAGGGCAGCTGAACTCCCTGGAGACCCAGGACATGGGGTATAAAACCATGAAAGAACCCTGGAGCATGCAGAACACCATCGAGCGGCTGTACCTCCGCAGGAAAAGGCTGGAGACGGAGGATGAGGCAGCGTTCCCACTCAATGCCCCCATGCCCCGCTACGTCTCCTTTGCCAGCCCAAATCCCAACAAGTGGGGGCATCCCCGCAGCTACCGGATCCAGATCACCAGCTCCGCCGGGGAGCCCCTTCCCACCAGCAGCCCCATGGAGAGGGCCATCAGCTGGGGCAGGTGGGTCCAGGGCCAGACGCCGGGTCCTGCTGCTCCCGGCTGGTGCCAGGCTGCAGGGATGGGGTAAACGCCAAACACACAGGTTTGGCTCTGAAAATCCCTGGATAAGTTGCTCAATGGCATCTGTTTGTAGCAGTTCACAGGCATGAATCTGACCCTAGATAAGATTAATTTAGAGCAATTGCATGTGTTGTTCCCTGTGAGGGCAACCAAGCTGCAGGACAAGTTCCCAAGGGGAGCACGGGCATCCCTGTGTCTTGACGTCTTCACATGAGGTAAGAATGTCTTTTGGAGAATGCTTGGGATAAGCACAGGACTGGATCCCTGCCAGGGTGAAATGAACGGCTCAGGTTCCGAGGGAGGCTGTAGGAGGTAACGCGGGGTCGGGCAGTGGTC
>NW_009916521.1:0-5601 GCF_000696875.1 Nestor notabilis | reverse complement strand
ATAGAGAATTACATATATTATATGTATATATACATGCATGTAGACACAGAGATATATGGCACTTTCTTGGGTTGATACCATTAAAAACACAAGTTAACTACAGCTGTACGTAAGCTGTTTCCTTGCTATGCATTTTAAACAGAAGAAATTCCCCATAAGTCAGACTTATCACAGGCTGATACAATTCTCTGATAAATCTGTTCCTTTCCTTACCAGGTCATTTGGATTTTTAAAGTCCCATCATTGTGTTTTATCTAGACAAGCACTTTGAGGCCAGACTAACACTTCACGTGCCTCTGAGGGAAAAAGTGATGGTAAGAAATACCAAAGACTCTGTCTAGCAGGTATGGAAAGAGGTTGGTCTTTCCTGGGAAACATTCCCAAGCAATCAGCTTTGGAAGGAAGCAGTTTCAAGCAATAATTGTTCAATTTTTCAGAAACTAGTATCTTTCAGTGAGTGACCAACACAGCTAAATCCTTTTCCCTCCCTGCACCCCTTCTTTCACCAATAGCACTGACCAGTTATGCATCTACACAAACACACACTGCATTTCTTTGAGGGGTAATATTTTGCATAGCATGTGAAGAAATGTATTTGCAGGACAGAGCTCTATAGTCAGGGGAATTATTCTTTTTAACTTACTCATTCAAGACATCATTCTCTGCATTTTCTGCACACTCTAAAAAACAAGAAAATTATAACATTACAATAAGAAGCATGATCATGGCTGGACTCAGGTCATGGAACGGTTTGGGTTGGAAGGGACCTTAAAGCTCCTCCAGTTCCAACCTCCTGCCCCGGACAGGGACACCTTCCACTACAGCAGGTTGCTCTGAGACCCATCCAACCTGGCACTTGATCTTAAAGGTCTTTTCCAAGTTACATGATTGTAGAAAACATTCAGAGTCAAGAGTAACTGCACAGAAAACAATGCTCTGATGTTCTCACTCTTAATGTGCTGCCTCATTGTGGCAAAACCCCAGAGAAGCCAAGCTGAAACATGCATTAGCTTTTCAGACTCTTCCTGGGTAATCTTTGACAGAATGAATAGACCATTCTGCTCAGCCTTGTGTTGATGGAAATAAATGAGGTTTTGTTTTAGATGAATTTTGTCTGAAGAAAGGTAAGTTTTCTTCTGACTTTACTGCTCCACAGAACCAGTAACTAATGGGTTTTCAGCCAGTCCAGGACAAGCAGCTGAGCACACTGTTGCTTTCCTGGGACTGACAGGCCTGACTTCTTAAATTCAAGCTAAAATCCTGTTGCAAATGGCCTGTGAATCCTGGCAGGAGGAGAAGAAGAAGATTTACCTGTATTTTCTCTCTCTGCTGTGTTATTCTTAAGATCTGGCTGGAAGACTCTGCAGCTAAGAACAAAAACAGCATCAGTTTTTGAAACCCATCTGTTTCAAAGCAAATTAAAACAATCCAAAATAAACCAGCTCTAATTTCAAGCTTTTCCACATGGTATGTTCTGAAACGAGATATCAAAACCCAGAAATGCATTGAACTTAGCTGTATTTTCCAGTGAGAAAATGCTATTATCATCATTAAGATGGAAATCACTAAAAAACTTAATGGGATAAAAAAAATCCTGATTAAATTTACTGAACTGTTTTTTTCCAGCTAGGAAGAAAAAATGGATAAGGGCTCCTTCTCTTAAGGCTCAAAATCAACTCAGTGTAATAACAGTCACCAGTCTGCTGCTTGCACACATTTGGGAATCCTCAGTGCAGACAGTTCTAGGGGATGCCAGGTTACAGCCTGCAGTTTATGCTTCAACAAAGGATGCAGATCTGCATCCTTCAGCTCAGACTTACTTTATGGTGTTGGCAAAGCTGACACGGCGGGAGTTCCTCCTACGTTTCTCTATGTTGATATCCTGACAATAAAGAACATGAGTTTGATGCCCACAGGACTGGTCTGACTCTGTAAGCCACAATAAGTGTAGCTTTTCATGAAACACAAGAAACAAAATAAAACCACCCCCAGAGCCCAACAATCGAAGTCCCACAAGTACAACAGATAATACCAACATCCTTAAACTACTTTACAGTTCAGCTTGTTAAATTGCTTTATGGTTCTCCAGCTCCTCCTGACACCCATCCCATAAGAAGTAATATCTGAAGATCCCGTCGTGAGAAGTGCCTGATTTCAAATGCAAGAAGCAGAACACCAGTCATAGGATTTTTATCTGACATATCATCTGCTATACATGGAAAAATACAAGTAGTTGCTCAGCAAGACAGTTGTGGTGGGTTTTCCTTTAGTTTTCCATCACAAGAACTGAAAGCAAATTAGTAATAATGGTTTGTCCTTATGGGAGAATGTGAAGGATTCCTGAAAGAATCAGTCACCATTTTCCGTAGAAATGTTTAAATGGTGTCACTGACTACATGGCCATAGTAATGCAGTGTTGCAAGCAATGTAGGGATGCAATATTACACGTGCTGGAAAGCTAATCCACCATACCATTGCTGTGCAGTTGTCTGCAATAAGCTTCTCTAACTAAATAGCTCAGTCTCAGCGCAGTGGAACACTTGCTGTTTAAGAAGACATAGAGTATTGACATCCCAGGCACTACCTGTTATATCCACATGAACAAAGCCTGTGGAATACTTTATTTCTTTTAAAATGATGCCAGCTCCACAAGCAGTTCTGAGTGATACCAATGACAGTCCCCTATTGCTCCTTAGCAGAACTGCCCATCACTGTTAACAGGCATTAACGTTGAGATGAAGACCGTGACCTGCTCTTCATACTCAATCCAGGTTTGAAATTGATGTGTTGTGTATGAATACTTCAGGCTCATACTGCACAGTCTACAGAAATTATGAGAGGCTTTTTCACTGAAAGCCTTATATGCTAAAAAATGACTTTTCAAGTCCCATAACCAGCAGCAGATAAAGCATTTAAATACGTGATGCAGCTGGAACCTCAGTCCATAGAACATGCCCTGGGTAGAAATGGCATTTAGAAAGAAATCCAAACTGAATAGGCCTATATTACAATTCCTAAGAAACAAGAGACACTACAAACATGAACTGTATCCCCAATGTATTTCTGGAAGAAAACGTTCATTTTTTAGCTTTTATTTGAAATAAGTTGTCAGGCTGATTATTTTTCAGATGTTAAACCCTGTTACTGACTATACCAGTTTGCAACTGGTGGATCCAAGTCAGGCTACAGCAGGAGCAAGCTACACCTGTTAATCTCTGTTTATTCTTCTTTTCTTGATGAAGGAAATACTTTGATACAAAATAGAAGCATTAGAAAAACTCCATGGTGTCCTTGTAATATTTAGCACTCCAAATACTATCCTCCCAAGCACTTATTACAGCAGTCTGTACACCTGCATTATTCTAGTGACATGGTTCAATCAGCAACAAGTTGAGGAGCAAAGTGAAGGTGTGAAGAGCATCTTCAAGAAAGGAAACAACAGACCTACCTGTGTCAATTCATTCCCATTTCCCAGATCATCCAGAGGATTTCGTGGAGCCTTTAATATCTGAAAGAAAATATAACAGTTGAGAAGATCAGCTCCAACTACAAGGACTGATGACTTGGCTGGAGAGAGTTTCTCAGAGCCACCAGTGCCCTAGTCAATCTCATCAATCTAGTAGGCTCTCTCTTTGCTTTTGGGATGCTTTACTTCAGCTGTGAGGAGAAAACCAGCTCCTGTTTACAGCTTCCCTTTCTCTCCTTCACTCACTCACATGGTTTTGTTTTAAGAAATGCCTTAAGGTACTCACAGAGGACAGGCGCTTCCCTCGGATGTTCTCTGTATTATCACTGCAGGAGAAGAAAGGCAAACGGGTGTTAGAGCAGAAACCTGACACAAGATGTATCTCTGGAACAGTATTTAAAGAAATCGTTCAGTGCATTCTTTTTACAAGTGTAAAGTTAAATAAAGAAGGTTGTTCAGAACAGATCATTCATCCCAGCAGTAGTTTCCAAAAACAAGCTTTGGGAAACTCAGCAGATCAACACCAGGTCACTATCAGTGCCCAGACAAATCCCTGCTATGAAGTTCCCTCTGTGCTTTCCTACACATGACCAAATAAACCTCCTGTTCCTCTTCCTCACAATGGAAACTGTATTCCGTACAAGAGATGCTGAAGCGCACACAGGGATTAAGAAAAGTTTTGCCTCTAAACAACATTTACACCCCAATAAAATTCTTCCAAGGTTTCAACTTACATTTCCATGTTAGGGTCTGCATAAACCTTCTCCATTTCTGAAGGATGTGGTACTGAAATCCAAAAACATTAACAAACCTCAGTGAGAAAACTGCATAAACCCACAAGCAGATATGAGCCTTAGATGCTGTCATTTTTCTCTCCATCTTTCTCCAGTCACAGAAATGCACTGAAGCAGACTAAGCCTCAAGTCCATGATTTATTTTTACATACCATGTTGTCAAACAGCTGTGCTCATGGTTCAAGATTTACTGGTGAGGTGTCTTTTATTTAAAGTTAAGATTCCAGTAACTGTTGGAGAACAAACCTTACACAATACAATTATTCAGTCAATCCTTCCCTCACCCCAAGAACATTCTATGTCAAAGCCAATAACTCCCACTAGCACAGAAAGCCACATTACTTGTTGTAAGTTGTGTAAGGGGATCAAATGAGCTAACTCACATTGACAGAATACAGACTTTATATTGCCTTATGCTTCTTGTAAACCACAACTAACGAAGGGCTTTGAATACCAGGTCGATACTCCCTGTAATTCAGTCTCCCATGGACCTGACAAAGACCACCAAAAATATACCACAGAATCAACAATACAGGACCGATACATGAAATTATCTGTGCCATTTCCTAGATGTCGGTGATGCTCCCGCCATCGTGCATCCCTCCATCAAGAACTCCATAAAGCATACTTACAGGAGAGCTACAACCAATCTGACAGAGTTTATCACCTAACTTTCTTCTCCCCTTGCTAAACGTGAGCAAGCAACACTGTGAGAGAAACCCTGGTCACCTCCTCCTCTGGAGCCAGGCTGAGAGAGCTGGGCTGGATCAGCCTGGAGAAGAGAAGGCTCCTGAAGGGGACACCTTAGAGCAGCTCCAGTGCCTAAAGGGGGTCCAGGAAACCTGGAGAGGGGCTTTGGACAAGGGCCTGCAGGGACAGGACAAGGGGAATGGCTTGAACCTGCCAGAGGGGAGATTGAGATGAGCTCTGAGGCAGAAGCTCTTCCCTGTGAGGGTGCTGAGGTGCTGGCACAGGGTGCCCAGAGAAGCTGTGGCTGCCCCATCCCTGGCAGTGTTCAAGGCCAGGTTGGACACAGGGGCTTGGAGCAACCTGCTCTAGTGGAAGGTGTCCCTGCCCGGGGCAGGGGGTGGAGCTGGAGGAGCTTTAAGGTCCCTTCAACCCAAACCAGACTGGGATTAAGTGATGTGTAAAATTGACAATGAAGTTTCACAAGTGGAAAGAGAGATCTGCACAGACCTGCTCAGCTTTTGCATTCCACAGTTGCAGGCTCCAGGTTTGCTGGACCCCTGGGGGTCACATAGGCCCCCCCTGCTCACAGCTACAGCACATTGCTCAGCATCCCCCTGTGCCTGGAAGCTGCTCTAAGGTGTCCCCTTGAGG
>NW_009916520.1:71170-71569 GCF_000696875.1 Nestor notabilis | reverse complement strand
GCAATCGCTAATTCTCCTTTCCCTGTAACAAAAAAGTCTCAAATTCTTATTTTTTAAATAAAAACCTACTTAAATTCCTAGTTTTAAAAAAGCCTTAAATTCTCCCGTCCTTTTACCAAAAAGAACACTTAAATTCTCCGTTTAAAAATCCTCACGCTTTTTTTAAAAACAAACTATTAAATTCTTCTTTCATTTAAAAAAGAGCTCGTAAATTCTCTTAAAAATAATAATAAAAAGCTCTTAAATCATTATAATATTTTTCAAAAGAAGTCTCAAATTCTCCTTCTTTAGTAAGAAAACAAACCAAAGCCACACTGTACTTCTCTACCCCCAGCTCTGTCCCGGTGGGGCCATGCAGGCGGGGTCGTTCCTGACCCGGAGAACACAGCTCTAACTAAA
>NW_009916520.1:55572-71148 GCF_000696875.1 Nestor notabilis | reverse complement strand
CAGGCCTCCACCTGCCCCAGCAGAAGACAACCTCTTTTCAGAGATGAAGAGCTTGGCCTGGGCCAGGAGATGGGCATGGGCATAGCTCCTGCGCCCAGTTGTCCAGGGGCTTTGGGTGCCCTAAAACTGCAGAGAGGAAATGGGAGCAAGACAGGTTCAGCCGGTTTGGGAAGAAGCAGGTGCCTGCTGCCCTGCCTGAGGCTTTGGAAACTCCTCATCTCCTCCCTCCACCTGCTTTTCCCATCCTCGCTCTCAAAAAACCCACTCACGCCTTGCGTGACAATGCCCTTTCTCCATGGCCCACCAAGCAAGGACGGTGGCTGTGATGGTGGTGTCTCTGCAGCAAAGGTGCTTCAGCCATGCCTGTGCAGATGCAACCCCAGTGCCAAGCATCTCCTGCAGTGGGGCAGGCATTTACCTATATATTTCTTTATCCAGAAGCTTGTGAAATGTCCTACCACTTGTGAGAAAGAATAACCTACCCATCAGACCACAAGTCCCAAGGTGGCTGCCCTAAAAGGAATTTCAGGGCTGCTTCTCGATCACAAAATGTGTGTTAATTTTTACATAGAGTCAGAAAAATCCCCATCTCATGTGGACCTCATCATGTTTATGACATCCTCAGCTACTTGCTCCTTCACATCCAAGCTGCTGGGACTGGGACGTGGTGCAACACACAAGTATGTAGCTGTCATTCGGCAGCTTTAATTGGGTTTTTAAATGGAGATTTCTGTTGTCCTGACATATTCCTCATAATTATGATCTCCTAAAATCAGATAATGCATCTGGCACTCTGTAACACAGGCCATGCCCTGGAGACCTTACAGCACAGGAGGAACAAAAATCTCTATAAGAAACAAAAGCTCTTCTCAGGAGATACATATTTATTAGCTTGGATACTCTTCTGAGATCCTAATTGGACACAAATTGAGCAGAGGCTCATATGCCACCAGTGAGGATGGTTGTCTGTCTTTTAGTAAAAAGATTTTGATTTTTAGATTTTTCTACCTTTAGCAGCTTGTAAGAAGATTGGAAATCTTTTTTCACTTGTAAATTAAAGCCGTTACTCTGAAAAGTAAATAAACTTAAAACTACACCTGTGAGTCTAAATGATCCCCCACCCTACGAAGAGTTCTCCATGCCTTCCATCAGCCGAGATGGATGAAAGTGTCCAGGGGACACTTTCATACTGGTGAGCCCTTCCAGGCCAGCTACTCATGGATCACCTTCTCCAACACTTGCAGTGTCTCAGCCCAACCTCCAGATTTATTCCTGAAGCTCAGAAGCTCCTGTGGTGCCAAGGCCATCTTCAGGGACTGACCCAGGAATAGCGACTGAACTGATTTCTGGGCTTGTGCTCACTGGTTCCTTGCTGGGTTTTCTAAAGATGTTTGTTGTACACTGAGCAGCCAAGCTGCTTTCAGGAGGAGAGTGGAGCTATCTCAGCATCTTGAGCAGTTGAATTATAACCAAGCAGGTCCTTTGGTCTCTCCAATAGCCTCCCTATTGCAGATGAGATAGTAACCCTATCTGAGTTTTCCCAAAGAAGGTGATGCTGTCTCGCTGATGTGCTCAGGAGTGCAACAAGAAGACTCCTTGTTCTGATGCTCCTTAACATACAGAATTTGTTTGCACAAAAACCCCTTTCATGAGTACAAACATACTGTGTGCTAGCAGAAGGTCATCATTTGGTGACCAGCTGTCGTCTCTCTTAACAGAGGATATCTTCACTGAGAGAGCCACCTGAGCCAGCTCAAGCACAGCAGTGTTAGCCCCTCCTACAGCGTGGCACTGCATGGTCAGCATTGGGGATAAAGGGAAAACAGGTAATTGAGGCACCGGAATCTGCAGAGATGTTGGGGTTTAGCTTTTGAGCTGAAATCCAAAACCTTCTGAGCTGACGCAGGGAGGGAAGAGTAGAGGAAAGTTTATTTTTCAGGCCCATCTCCAGAAGGAGAAAGTAAGAATTCAGATTTTCAGAGGTACTCCACATCCACTGGTGTCCACAGGAGCTGGATGTGGTCAGCATCATGGCTATCAAACCTTCTTGCTGGCCTGAAGGTCATCCGTTATTTCACTATCTCCCACCAGGCACTGCTGGAGGCAGGAGCTGCAGTCCCCTTCCTCCTGGGGGATGAGGCCTGCATGGTCCCCCACTGTGCTTTCCTCTCCTTCTCCCCTTGCCATGGGTTTCTTGAAACCTTAGGAATCTGCCTCTGGACTCCGTGAGCCTCAGGAAACTTTTCAGTCATCATCCCTTCCAGACATAGCCATGACATTTCATATGCCACAGAGAAATAACCCTTGCCTGAGTCAGCACACAGAAGGACATGTTTCCTCCAAAAGATGAGCTTCCCTCTCAAACAAAAACAATTGTGCCCCAGATCCCAGCATTTCCAGGGGAGTAACGTCTCCTGTTGCTCAGCATATACTTGTAACAGGGTCGGGAAGTGCCTATTGACCCTTGCAGCACTCTTACTACTTCAGGAAAGTTTGGAGGGTGTGAAGTCTTTACAGGTTTCTTTGGAAGGTTTTGAACCCATCATTGCTTTTCTGGCAAGGGTTTTATTATGCAACCACATACTGCTCTACCAAGAAACAGAAGACGCTGCCTCGAGTGTAACAAAAGGGCTTGTCTGGGAGAATTTTTTCCTCTGTTTCTAGGACAACAAGAGACATGAGAAATAAAAGATGCTGCAGCATCACAGGAAAGCTGAATTGGGCTTAGTACTGCAAAGCCACTGCAGCTGACTGCTAGTGTACTATAGTCTGCACCCTACCATTCCCACCTGCAGGTCTGCTTGGGGTAGACCTTGCAGGAAGGAGAAACCTTGGTCTGGTGGGAAGACTAGCCATTCTCCTTCAAGGGCAAGCCTTTTGGTCTATGAAACTTGATATATTTCCTGTCCTCCTCCTTTATTCAATGAAGTATTCATTCCGCTTCTGCAGCAAGCCTGCAAAAGTTGCTGAGCACTTGTCTCCTGCAGCTGCAGTAGGAGCCAGGATGCTCAACAGCATCCTGTGGGATTGCAGCCCCAGACAGTAAACTTTTTGGCTACACTGGTTTTCTTACGTATTTGAATTGTACCTCATAGGTATACAGCAGCTTTCTAGAAACACTGACAGCAGTGTGTCTGTCTGCTTTCCACACCAGTGGTGGTGATAGCAGTGAAGGGTGATGACCTGCAAAGGGTCTCGTGAAAAGTGGTGCTCAGGAAACCCACAGTGCAGACAAATGGGAGCCAAGTGGAAAGGCAGCATTGTAAAAAACCATGATGGGGTGAGACCCAGAAATCTTAGGAACCTATATCCTCCAGAAACCTACATTGCCTTCCCTTTGCTAGAATGGCTCTTGCAAAAGGGTCAAATCAGCAAAATCTACCTTTAAAATGGAAGGTAATAACTCACAATGTGGAGTAGGGCTCCCACTTACACCTTCTGCAACAAAAAAGTAGGAAAAAAAAGAAAAAAGGATATAATTAGGTTGGGGCTCCTGCATTCCTGTCCAGTGTCCCCAGGGGAGAGTACAGCTGGGTTATTACACCTTCATCGCCATTCCCCACTTCAGCAGCAGCTCAGCCATGTGACAACAGGAACAGGGGAGGAAGAAACAACCAAAACAACAGTGGATGAGAATGAGAAAGAAAATGGAGAGGAGAAGTAGAAAGGGAAAAGGACAACAGTGTCAGAAGGAGAAAAGATGTCGAGGGCACATCCCACAAACTTTTATTTCTTGTCCATGTGCTACATAGGATTCTCAAGATCTGCCTTTCGCCTAGGAAATAGCCCCATTAATTATGGCTGTTGAGTATGGGAATGCAGCAGCTCTTTACCACTCTGCTGCTGGGGGAGCCTGTGACCCGAACTGTCCGGGTTTCCCAAGCGTTTAGCAGTGCGGTCATGCTAATTTAGTTCAGGTTTTTCAAAGGCTTGCCGGAAAAAGTCCTCTCCTTCCCAGAGGCATTGAAAGTTTTGACCTTCTGACCTTCCCTTTTACTAGGAGGTTCAAAAGCAGCATTGCAGCTGTTAAAGTTTTTCTTCATGCCTCAGTGATTCTCTAATGGGGGACCAAGCTGGTGTTTATCGAGGCTTGACCTCTCTTCTCTGAGCCCAGAAACGTCTCTTTCTTGCAGTGCTACGGGCAGGGCAATGCTGGAAACCTCCCTGCCTTGCCATTCATTCCCTCCCTGCATGCAAACGCACTGGTACCCGTTACTAATCCATCCCCCACCAGGAGCTGGGGTTCCCGGCACTGATCCCATTTGTCCATCAAGCTGCAGATTCATTTACATTTAATCCACCGTGACTTGTCTACGAAACATGACCCTCCTCCTGCTCTGATGCTGGTATCCATTTGGCTTTCAAAAGCCAACTGTTGGTTTCTGAAAAAAGTAAAAATATAAGTATAAACGCCCTCCCAACAGGCTATACCACTGGCCTCGCATGGACCTTTGGTGTCTCGTCCTCCCCTCCACTGTCAAGGCTCATTGTCTTCAGAGGACATCCTCCCTTTTCGTATCTTTTTCACACACTCCATCCATGGTGCCAGAGTCCTCTTCCTCAAGCACCAACATCAGCAAAGCACTTGAGCACAGGTTTAACTTCAAGCATCTTGTTTCGGGATAGCACTGCGCATTGCACATCCCCTAGCTGAGAGGCTGGAGGCGGATGGCCTGATTCGTTACTGTTGGATCCTCGATATTTACTCACAGCAACCTGATTTCCAAGCCAAGACAGGGGTCAGTGCCTTCTGCTTTGCACAAGTCCCACCAGCCCATCCCAGTGCTAAAGCATTAAGTTAGGATGCAAAATGAGGTGTGAGGAGGCAGGAAAGGAAAAGTTTCTGAATTGCCAGTCCCAAGAGCTGTGGGATTAACCACATTCACACCAACAGATGAGGGTCATTAACACAGTCATTAAAAAAAGGGAGAGTCCGGCTGTGAATAACGACAGGCACTTCACACTGGCAGGTGCCTAGTCCCTGTTGGTGGAGGCTTGAAGGTGGTGAGATAGTGATGAGCTCCTTCCTGCAGACATCTTCAGGCCAGGAGCAGCCCTCACCCTTTTTACAGCTGTCCTGCCACCTGAAACTGGTGGTAAGCACAGAAACATGCATGGGTGAGGGTCTCAGTTGCCCTGCTTTATGTCCCCAACATCCATGCTGCAAAGCTCTCTGCAGAAATGTGTTTGTGGTAGAAACTGGGGTAAAGACCTGCTCTCTGGGCTCCTGCATCCCTGCTCAGTTATTATCTCCTTAGGTGAGCTCAGCTTCCCTAGCTGCAAAATGGGGATAATGTTTACTTTGCTTGCAGGGGTGTGGAAGACTATTTAATTAATGTTTATGAAGTGCTTTCAGGTCTGTGAACAAGAAGGGTGAGATAAGCAGAAAGGATTCATGAGGTAGGTGCAAAGCATTATGATGAATTATTGCAGTTCAAAGGTAAATTATTGTTATTGCTGCCTAATAAGCAGATACAGCCATTAGCCTTGGACAATCTGATTTCTAACTCTGTTAGCTTCTTTTTTCCCCCTCTTCCCCACAAAAGTGTGGTTTCACCCCTGCTACTCTCACCCAATTGAATATAATAACCTAATAAATCATACGGGTCTGACCCATCTTGCCCATCTTCTGGTGGAAAGAAGAAGGATGACGCAGCCACCCTCAGTGCTAGTGTAGGTGAAACCTGCAGAAGGGCAGCTTCAACTTGCACCACCACCATGAGCTTCTCACCTGTAATGGCATCTGGTGGAGGCAGACCTTTCTTCTTTTGCAATGGGGAGCACCCCCAGGAGCTGACTCTTGTCCAGCTTCAACCAGCAAACTTGCTGGGTGAGCTTCTTCAAAGCCCACTGCAGGTCAGGTGGAGCAAGCACCCAGATGTGATCCCAGTGCTCATGGTTACCACCCCTCAGGTGGGCTGGGGAACATACAGCGTGAATGCCCCTAGCCCAGCCTTTGTTTAGAAAGACTTAAATCCTCTGTGAGACCTTGCACTGGCGATGGGTTAGGAGAGCATGAGGTCAATGACACAGCAAACAGGCATGCAGGAGCTCTAAGCTGGGCTGAAAAAAGTCTTTAGGCAGTTTGGCCATCTCTGCCTTGAAACCAAAGAGAGCCTGACCTGTTTTAAACCAGTGTGAGTAATGTGAATCCGGGGCTGGTATGAGCAGGTTTTTCTGGTTCTCGCTGCAGACTTTTCCCCTCCTTCCCTGCCTGGGCTCCTAGTTTCACGCTGGGAGGGCACCTGAGCGTGGGAGGAGCCTGACTTCCATCCTTTGGGACACCTTTTCCTGCTCTCTACCCATGCCATTCCCAAATTGCTTTTCCAACACCACACCTCAGAAGCCACCTGCCAGCCTGTCCTTTCAGAAAACCCCATGTTACACACAGCCAGCCCCACATCTCCAGCCTCACAATCCTCTCTCTCACACCACCAAAACCAGAGGTCCTCTCCCACAGTCTCACTCTGCTGCAGTTGCTGGTGTCAGGCATTAGAGCACAGCACAGTCCTGCAGCAGGCCTGTGCCTTGATGGTACCCAAGTGGGGACCTCGGACAGAAATGAGGAGAGTCCCAGGCCCAAATTGGTTTGGGTGCTAACTTGGACATCCAAGACCACTTGTAGACACAAACCTGCAAAGGACAGGCAAGTTCTCTAGCTTCCAGTTGTGCTGCATTACTTTTATACTCAAAACTACTCTTTATTTTTTTTCCAGCTAGGAAGCCCAGGGTTATGCAGGAAGACCCTAGTTCAGCAAGATAGTTATGCCTTGGCTGGAACACATCATCAAAGACTTAAACCCCTGCAGAATTTAAGCACGGGTTTCAGTCCTGTTGAGTCAGAGCTCTTCAGTGAACAAGGATGAATGGGGGCCTAAAATTTCTCCAGGTAGAAAGAGCTGGCACATCCTCTCACTTCAGCTGTGCCTCCCTGGAAATCCCAGTCTGCTGAGAAAACACCCAAGCAGCTGTCTCTTGTATAAGTACAATGAAGATAACAATAGTTATCCTTAGTTATTTCCAGTCCTAAGTGGGTCCTATATGCACCTGAAACACAGACAGAATAACACCTAAATAAAAAGGAGCAGAGTGAGGTTTTTTTTCCTCTTTCTCAAAATTTTGCAGTTCTTCTTTTGATTTTAAAGGTAAATGGTTATTATCCTCAAGGGACTAATTTCTCACTAGCTATTGATTTTATGTGAAGATATTACTTTTCAGGATACTTTATTTGCTCTCCACATCCAGAGTACATGATTTAGGTTAGGTAATGTATCTCAGTCACCTGGAACTCATTTGGAAAGCCAAAGAGAAAATAGATCTATTACCTACTATGCTAAAAATAAATAGTACCCAATGCCTACAAAGTACTGCTGTGTTCTTAATCCAAGGTTTTCTAGTAACTACATACATAAATAATGCAAACGAAGTTGCCTTTCCATTTGTATGTTAGCAGCATGCCTGAAATAGAAATATCATCCAACAGATGCACATTCAGCATGTATCTTCCTTTCTATTGGAAAGTCAGTAAATTGGCTTTTGCTTCCATAATGCTGAGCTCTTGACAATTTTTGAGCGTAGCCATACTCAGCACATGGCAGGCAGCTCTAATAACAGGCAGTCTAAGCAAAAAGGAGGATTTAGACTGCCCTTGTTCACTGGTATTTTCCACCTCTTAATAGTCAAGATTTGCCTTCAGGCTGTGGGTTAAAGGAGTCAGGGGCAACCCAGCACCCATGAGGCTCTGCAAATTGTTGCTTATCTCCTGTACCTTGCACAAACCAGCACAGCCCCAAAACACGTGCAACAACCCCGAGAATGACATGCCATGGCAGGTGTTGCCACCTCCAAATGGCTCTCTGGCAGGTCCTGCTTTTCCCACCAAGCATCCCTCCCTTTTCCCATCAGGCATGGGAAATATGCCTGGCTGGCATTCAGAGAAGGCGGAAAACAACTGAACAGCTAGAAACTTCAGACGGGATGAAGCCTGGACCCAGCCACCCTCAACAAGGGGGAGTTTCAGAAAACACCACCTTTGTGAAACCAGAGACAGAAGTCAATACAGAGCCTGGCACGGGCAATGAAATATGTATGTACCTAGGACCTTACCCAGCCCTCTTGAGCCACTGTACCTCTTGCCTTTGCATTCAAGGGTCGCTGGATCCCATCCAAAAAAGATTCAGGGGAACAAATGTAGCCCTGGCAACCCCTTCGAGGGCAGGGAGGAACAAAGAGGACCCCCGGGCTGAATTTGTTTCCATTTTTAATCCTTATCTATACCCATCACCCTCTTGCATGGAAAGAGGCTTCTCAGCTGTATAGATTTGCATTGCTATGGGAGTTTGAAGTGATAAAACATTTGGCTTGCCTATTCAGAAGCAATTAGTGATTCAAAGCAGCCTGAGACATCTTAAAGGGGCCTGGTTTTTCAAGAGACAGGTGCTCTGAGGGAAAATTGAGATTTTTTTGGGAGAAAATTGAGGGGTTTGAAAAAATAATAAAGAATAGGCACTGGCTGCTAGAAAATATAATTCCTTTAAGTCTTAGTAGGCAAAATAAATATTGCACAGAAAATTCCATTTTAGGCTGGTAAAATCTGGGAGCAGGTGGGGAGAAATGGCTGAATTTACAGTAGCGATAGAAATAATGCTTTATCTACCTATTGAACACATCTAATTTACATGTTTCTTTTCCAGGTTAAGGATTTCCACTCACCCTTCACGAGTCATCTCCCACTAACGCTGCCATCCCAGCACCCCTGTCCCAACACAACATCGGCCCCAGCCAGAATTTCTTACCCAGATCTCCTAACAAGGGAGAAGGTGGGGTTTTTTTTGAGGATTGTTCTCTTAGACCTTTAAATCCACATAGGCAAAAGGGCAGCCTACCAGCCTGTGGTTTGACTGCATGGACCAGCACATCGTCTCTGCTACCATGGCAGGCAAACTGAGGGAAGGAATGAGACCTGCACCACAGCCTATGCTGTTACAGTCTCTGACAGGATGAAAAGCCCTGGAAAGGCAGCTTTCAGGGTCCCTGGGGAAAGGCGGGAAAATCCATACCGAGGGAGACCTTGTCTAAGTAGACTCCTCAGGCCAGGGCAAGCTGGAATACAACTCATCAGGCCAGGGCAAGCTGGAATACAAATGTCCTGTGCAAGGGAGAAAGAGTCTACCCTCCTCCTGAAGGAATTGTCCTAACGTGTCCTCCCTACGCAGCTCCTTTTCTCCCACTATAACCAGGAGGCATAAATAGGTGCCTGCAACAGGCAACTGAGAGCAAAGTGAGGCTTTTATTTGATGCAGTGGAAGCTCCAGCTCCTCCCTATCTCCACGCTGCTGAGTTATGCTGACACAACCACTGAATTGATGGATCCAGGAGGAAAAAGGGAGGAGGAGGAGATCTCTAACTTCCATCTGGAGGCGTCTTCTCCTCCCCACTGTACTGTGTGCAGCACCTGGGCTCCCTGCAAAAGCATCCCAGTCAGCCAAAGTCATTTCCACTACACGTGCCACGTTGCTTGGGGGCTGCTGCTGGGGCTTTGCCAGGCAGAAACCAGCAGAATGCTGTAGGAAAGGGTAGGGCTAAGTTAAAAAAAGAGGACTTCTTCATGAGAACGCTTGAGAGCTAACAGGGCAGAGGGCCACAGCTGGATGGGATGCATTCTAAACAGGTTTTTAATCTGAGAGCAGATAGATCCATCACTGTCTCTTAACGTCTGTCTGGAAAGCAGGATGGGTGGCGGCAGTAATCTCCCAGGCTGTTAAGTGCAGCCTAAGAGAGAAATCAGGCAGCAGACAGATTTGGCACCCCTCAGGGGTTTCCAAGGTGAAGCAGCCATTGTGAACGGGTGCTGCTCTGCCCCAGCGAGTGATGGAGGAACACCCAAGTGGTGCAGATATCCCCTTCCTCCCATAGTGCTGCAGGAATCAAACAGCAGGGGAAAAATACCCTCCACTGCGTGCAGCTCTGTGAGGCTTACAGAGCATCTCAGGCTGCTCAGCTCCAGAGCTGATTTTGTGTCTCCAGCTGAGATCAGGGCCTGTGACATGCACTTGCACACATATGGGGGCATGTCCTAGCTCAGAAGCTTTCAGGCTGGAGAAGACTAATAAATAGGGAGAGAAAAGATACTTCTTCCTGTTTCCCAAACGGAGAATAAAATTCTCAGATATAGCTTAGAAGCAAAATAACCAGTACGTAGACACAACCTGCACTTTTAGGTACTTACCTGTCTTCATGCAACTGGTCCTGGCTGATTTTTGCCTAAGCTACAAAGCACCAAAGGCAGAGACACGAATTGCAACTGCTTTCCCTGGTCCCTGGCTGCTAAACCTGCACTTTCCTGCCTGTGCAGAAAACTGCTGCTGCACTCAGCCAAAACAAGGGGCCAAACCTGCAAACCTATCCCAGGTGCTCTTCAGAGTGTGCTACGCCTGCAAGAATAACTCAGATTTAGCAAGGTCATAAGCACGTGTGAAATGCAAGAAGCAGCAGAGAGGAGAGTGCCACAGGCATTGTGGAAGAGGACCAAGGCACCTGGCTGTGGCTGATCTCTGAAGATTCACCAGCCCTCATGGCATCTGCTGTGTTTCTTGTCACTCCAACAGTAGCTGATTACATGGATATCTCACTTTTCTTAGCACATACACAAGCACCATCAGGTTTTAACTCACTGTTGCGAAGACACATTAGAAGTGTGACCCAGAAATGCTGCCAAGGTTCAGAAAGCAAAGCATACCCATAACTTCTTAAATCTTACACTTCAGTAGTGTGTTGCTTTTTAAGTTGCCAAACAGATGTGGGACCAACAGAGTACTGAAATATCAGAGGTGTGTTCCCCCATCCCCCACCCTAAATTAGGTGTCAGGATAAAAGGAGTCGAATGGCAGCTACAGGAAGATCTTTCCTGGATTCTATGGCATATAGAAAACACTTGGAAAAACTCACCAGACAAGCAGCAAGAGGAGACATAGCAGAACCAGCAGGTCTGGAGGTGGTCCAGGACACCATCTCCAACCCACTTCTCCCCCAGTTCCTCCCAAAGGAAATTTCCGGCCACTCCAGTTCACTTGTGGGACAAGTTTTTCCTCCCCTATGTCTGTTCATGTGTGACCATGTCAGCTGTTTTTCAGCCAAGAGGATGCTTCACACTGAATGGATCCAGAGACAAGCCTTGTAATTAGGAGGTGGGTGCCACCCACCAGTTAATCCCTCCTCCTTCCTCATTTAGCCTGGGAGATATATAGCCAGGTTTGTTTACGTTGCCTGTGCAACTTATCATTTGTGCATATTGCTTTCCATCTTCAAAGTACTTCAGCAGATGTTTTGCACGCTTCTCCCTAACTCTCATGTGACAAAGGTTTTGGAAAGGGGATGGAAGGAGAGCAGGGTAAAGGAAAGCTAAATAATTTGCCTCGGGACAAAAAGAGTCATCAGTAGCGCTGGGATCAACACTCAGCAGTGCCTGCCTTTGAATCTCATGCTCTGATCTTTGCCTGTACCTCACTACCTTTAGGTTTAAAAATGGTGTCATGAAGCCTGGTGCTCATCTTGGTGCCAGAGAGCAGATTTCAAGGGATTTGCTTCAGCTTAGCACTCCTGTTGTCACAGACACTGGACTGTGTGGTCCTGCACCAATGATTAAACTAAATTACTTCAAACATCTAGCAGTGGACAGAACAAACTATCAGTGAATGTTTCCCTTAACAGCACCGCAGGAAAGAGAAGGGAAATGATCCATTCATGACCTCTCATCGCAGATGATATTTTGGACTAGTTAAAGTGGGCAGTGGTGGCCCTGCAGCCTGCGCTGCCCCCTCCATCACATCAGCACTACTCCACAGAGAACTGGATCAAAGACTGGTCCAGCTGTAGGAAAACCCCAGGAGAGAAAATGGTTAATATTTTTTGGTCACACAGTGCCTCTGCATCGGGTGGTCAGGAAATGCTCATGCCAACAAAGGAGAAGATGGAGGAGCGAGTGCTTGGATCAGGCTGGGGGATGAGAACAGTTTAAAACACTTCCCATTGCTAACCATAACAGCAGAACAGCTCCAGTGTCACGTCGATGGAGCTACAGCAACGCAGACACCCAGACCAGCGGTGTCATTTTTATCAGCCTGTGCCTGGAAATATCTGGTCCAGCCGCCCAAAACTGATGATATATTGATAACCCTGCCACAGCTTTACCATCGGTATTCCTGACCTACTATATCATTGCTAGGCCAAGAGCAGCCTCTCCTGGGTGGTCCTGGGTTCATAAACTACTTATTTTCTCCCCATCACTGAAACAACCTTGTACTGAAGATTGTTTTGCTGGTTTTGCTGCAATTTTTCTCACTTACCACAGAGGGAGGGGGAAGCTCACTAAAATGGAGAGAAGAGACACACTCCCCATCTTTGTCTCTTAATCACGAGGCAAAATGAAGTGTCTAGCAGGTAATCAGAGTATTCCCACTACCAGACTCACCTGACAAGCTGCTCCCATGGGTGAGGTGAAAGCAACATTATCAGCCTCTTGGCTCTGCTGCTGAGAGCCCCCTCTAAACCTTCTATTTTTTCTCCTCCTGGTAGTGTGTGTCAAGGCTCTGCCCCCCACTTCCATTCTCTCAGCTGTAAAATAGATAAAACACATAGAGTGCCTTTCCCAAAGCCCTCCAGAACTTGCTGATGAAGACTCTGGAAGCGTTAGAGGACCTTAGTGTCACCATTGCTTTGGGGGTTACTCCTTTCTGGGGTAGGAGAAGGTGGCAATTATAAGAATTGAGTCTCTGGCCCTCTCCTCCATAAACAGGGACGTTAAAGCAATTTTGGCTTCTCTGCTGATGGCTACACAGGGTGAGCAAACATAGTGTGCCAAGGCTGGAGACCGCAGGCGCTGGGGTGATGCAGAGCTGGAGGCAGCCCCAGACACTAGGACTAGTTCAGCATCGTGTATGCTCGGGCTGAGTAACATCCCAAGGAGTTCAAACGTGTGCAGAGATGGTTGGGACTTGGGAAATCTTGCCCAAGGGCCAACGGGGCTCTAGTGAGTGACCGCGCGAACTCCTGCAGATCCCACGTTCATTAAAAGTAAAATAAATGTCTCTCCTTAATAACCTCATTAACGATGCCTGCTCTCCTAGGAACAACGATTGCTTGGGGCTTGTGTCTATGGAGAAGATCTGAGCTCATGCTGAAACCTTCTGGTGGGTGAGCTTTGCCAGGGTCCCTCTGCTACAAGGACTTTGTGGTGTCTAAAAGAGTCTGGGTCTATGCTGGGCCTTCCTAGGGGCAGTGAGTGAGTTTGTGTTTCTGTTTCTTCCCCCCAAGAGCCATTTCTGAGACACTTGCAGGTGTCCTGCCGTAGGCATCTGTACTTCTCAACAACGTTGAAAGGATATGAAGAAAAGGAAGGGGCACAGACTGACAGGAACATGAGTCTTGCCATGAGTGTCTCTTTTTATAAGAAAGCAAGAGGAAAGAAAACAGATCCAGCATTATTTTTCTTGGTAAGGAGAAGGGATAATTTCCTGGTCATGATTCAGTGCTGTTATATGGAGTCAGTGACTGTCCTTCATACACCTCACAGCTTTGCCTTTAAAACACCACTCATGACAACACACCTCTCCAGGTAAGGTGCAATTACCTGGGAGTTCACTAGCTCATCACTAGCAATTACCCAACTGCCTTGTGTCCCATCAACCCATTCTAATAGCTACATCATCACTACAGCCCTAAAACTGGTAGCTCCTACAGCTGACAGTAAATACTATCATTAAACATCTGGGAGTGAATTTACTACCAGCCACGGGGTGATTACTTGCTGGGGTCACTGCAAACTGAGCAGTAGGATTGTTATAAAATATGATCCCACTCATAGCAGATGCTATTAGCGAGCAACAGGCAGTGTTTATTCCATAAAACACTAGGAAAGCAAGTTATTTAATGATTATCTGGGAAAGTCCTGCTTCGCTGGGGCTAGCGTTCCCAGTTCATAAACTGCCTCAATGGAGCTGCTGGGGAGATACAGCGAAAGCTGAATTTATTCCTGTTTGTGGCCTGCAAGTTGTGGGTATATTTTCCTCTCTCTTGGGTTTCAGACTGACATTACTGTTCATGGGTTTAATAAAGCCTAAAGAATGCACTTGGCTTAGCCTTTCAAAGAAACAAGGCTCCTTTGAACTACCTGGAGCAGGGAGAGCTGTTGGTCGAAGCAGGAGTCACTGAACTTTAAAATCTGGCTCAAAACCCACAATTGTTAAAAAAAACAAAAACAAACTAAAATACCCAACTAATTTCATTCACCTTTAGGATTCTGAATGCCCAGGTTCACCCAGGTCAAACCTCCTCTAACTACACGGACACATGTTTTCCCCTAGCTTTTATTTAGATACAAAAAGCTTCATTGATTCTCACAAATCTAGTAACCGGGTCTTCTAGGCAAAACCTATCCTGCTGTAAAGCTCTGCCTAAAATTGCAGACTTCAGTAACACTGCATGCTGTAGGATTTATTTATTTTTTAACAGATAACCTGTGCTACGTATTCCCTTTGAAACAGTGAAAAATGATCTATGTAACAGGCATGACCCTTTTCCTCTCTCTGATTCTCCCACAGCCCTGCGGTGGGCTGGCTGTGCTAATGTCACACCTCCAGGTCACCAGTGCAAATCCAGGTCAGCAATAACTGGCAGTTAGCTCCCCATTGCAAGGCTACTTGGTGATTGCACCATTGGTTTGGGAATTCCTTTGCCAGAGGAGCCCTTGTCACTTCCTGCTCCCAAAGCCCCTGTGCCTCTGTACGGAAAAAGGCCTGGGATGGCTTCTATGCTCCATCACTCCACTCCAGGGACAGATCCAGCTGCCATTTGGCTGTGGGGTGGAGGGAAACAGCTCTGTCGCTACAGTCACTTTGCCGAAGCATGTGCCCTGTGCCAGGTGTGCTCCCAAGGGATCTCTGGACAAAGCCTCCAAATGCTGTTTCAGGGGTGAGGCAAATCAAATATTCCCCCTCAGCCCCAGGATCCTCCCCTCCTGCTCCAGCTCTGCTCAACACACTTGTCAGCAAAACCCTCTCTGTTTGTTTTGTGATGTCCCTCTGCCTTCCCCTGCCATCAGAGTGCCAAAAACCTGCTCTTCTGCTACAACCATGATGCTAGGAGGGATGTCCAAGTCCCCTTGTACCTTCAGGTCTACGGGAAAGGCTTGTTCAGGCAGCCCCCAGCCCTTTACCCTGACAAATACCATAAGCTGTGAGCGAGAAGGATTCAGAATTGCCATCCCTCCCTGTCCCCCACTTGTGACTTTTCTGAGTTTTGGCACAGCTTTTCATAGCATGCTGCTGCATCCATGCAGGACACCAGCCCTTTCGAAGCTCATGACCTGCAACTGAGCCAGGAGGCTCCTCTGGGATGGAAGTCACCCTGTGGAGAGTGTTTCTCATCTTGGACAGCTCGGACCTGCCCCATCATTAACAGCTGGCACAGTGTGATGGGTGCAAAATGCACTGTGTTGAGCACTGCCTCCCCATGCAGGCAAGCATCCACTCCCTGCCAGCAACTTGCATCTCTGCTTCCATCTCCCAAGTGGAAGAAAAC
>NW_009916520.1:55064-55476 GCF_000696875.1 Nestor notabilis | reverse complement strand
ATCCAGTCCTCTCTTACGGAGGCAAAAGCAAAGCAGCTCTCTATCAGCAGGAAAAACTCTATAGTTTAGGCTTAATTTAAAGCCGCCTTCTAGCATAGCTCTTAGCCCTGGATGCCCTGCAGGGCTTTCTTGAGTTTGATTAATCAGGCAAAGCCAAACCTACCCGAAACCACCTGCACCATCCTCCTGGGGTAAGAAAGCTGACCCCACAGCCGTCTGAAGGCCCCTCAACTCTCCCCACACAGCTTCTCCCTGAGCATCCCTCCCGCATGCCCCACTTTCAATACCCCAAAACCCCAGTGATTTCCACCACCCTTCTCCCACTTAAAACAAGCGTCTCCACTGTGAGGGCGCGCAGGTGCCGCCTGAGCGACCTGCAGAGTCACTGCTGGCGGCACCCACTCTGGGCGAC
>NW_009916520.1:43587-55031 GCF_000696875.1 Nestor notabilis | reverse complement strand
CCGCGCAGGGGGTACCTGGAGTGGGTGGCCCCGTGTGCCGCTCCTCGCTCCGCAGCGACTGCCTTTCCCCAGCATGGGGAGCGGGGACGGAGAAGTCTGGCTCCTCTGCTCCTCGTTGCCAGGACACCTTGGCGTTCAAACCTGAGCTGGGACCAATCAGCCCCGGGGCTGGTGCTCCCCAGCCCCACGTCATCCGCCACCGGCGTTTATCGGAGCGAAAAAGCGTGACAGCGGCCACACAGCCCCCGGGGAGCTGCCTTTGTGCGGGCCGGCGCTGCCCCCGCCCCGGCCGCTTACTGGAAACCTCTTCTGCCAGGCTGTGCAAAACAAAAGAGCCGCGGAGAAGGGAAGGGAAAAGAGCTCTTTGCATGAGCTCTTTCTACACCTCCCAGCTCCAGCCCAGACCCTGGCGGTCACCTCACCGGGGAGAGACTGCACCCAAGGTCATCTCTGCCCAGGAGCAATGGAGCTTCCTCAGCACTGGCAGGGGGCTCCTTGTGCCTCCAGTGCAGCCACTGCCACCTGCATAGCTCTGCCCCAGACCACACGGCATAGGCACAGACCCACAGACTCACAGCTTTAGGGCTGTTTTCGGGCTCAGTTGCAGTGGTAAGAGCATTTTTTCTCCCAGCCAGGCTCTGCAAGATGTTTTGTATAGATCCCAGAACAGGAGCCTTAAGCCCCTGATGATCACAAGGGGCTCAGGTGCATAATGCAGACAGACCATCCTTGGTGCCATCTTCCCTGCTCTTCAGCTCCTACCAAGGTGCACACCTGGGGGAAAGAAGCAGCATTGTCTTTGCTCCTTCTGTGCCAGTGGTGGGAACTGATGCATTTTGGTTGCCCACAGCTGGAGAGGGTTAGACCCATCAGGCTTCTTCCTAAAGCAGGGTAGGTCCAAGTGCCTGGGCTGATGCTGAAGAGAGATCTCCACATCACCTTGGTGGTGGTGGTAGGGGGATGGACAACAGGCATGACAAGAGGGACACAGATGTCCTGGCAGACCTCCTCCTCTTGAGACACCTAAACCGTCCAACCCAGGAATCTATGTGGATCTCCTTCCTCCTTGTGGAACAAAGTTGCAGGGCAATATCCTTCATGCCCAAAGCAGATGCTGAGCCTCTGGGATAAGCATACCTGGCTCCTGCTAACCCCGCTGCCTGTCACTGATTCTTTCTCCCCAGAAGAAGGCAGATAAGGTTTTGCCAGCTCCCAGGAGAAGAGCATGCTGTAGGGAGGAACCGCAGGATCAGCTACGTGTGGTGCTGTGCCTGAGTCACGTCTCCATTATACCATCTCCCAAACACTCATTTCACTTAATTAATTAGCTACACTACTGAGGTGCAATCCACTCCCGTGGCTGACACTTGGGCTGGTTTGCTTGTCACCCAGTGCTGACAACAATTAATGAATCCAGGCTGGCTCCTCACCCTGCTCTGCTCCACAGGAGGATGCACATGAGCTGTAGCAGGCTTTTCCCAGTGGACCCGTGGATTGCGTGTACAGCACCAGGCACCCAGACTTGCCTTCCTTGCCATCAGGCTCAATACAGCATCTTATGAATGAGGTATGACTGAATTAAGGACACATTCTGCAGAAGATGGCCTATGTGAGGCTGTGAAGGACTTCAACTCATTCATTTTCAGGATATACCTGCAGTTAATTTGTGGTGACTTTATGGAGCAGACAAAAGCACAGGGAGGTGTCCATGTGGCTCTGGGGTTGCTTTTCTCATCCTTGGCATAAGCCTCCAGCAGCGCTGGTAGGACAATGGTTACAGACATCCCTT
Organism: Nestor notabilis; assembly: GCF_000696875.1. Classification (NCBI taxonomy): domain Eukaryota; kingdom Metazoa; phylum Chordata; class Aves; order Psittaciformes; family Psittacidae; genus Nestor; species Nestor notabilis. The sequence continues at coordinate 53,242 of NW_009916520.1, read as the reverse complement.
GTTTGGCTCAGGTATCAGATTTCTCCATTGACTCAATGGAGGAGAAGGGGAACGACAATCACAGAAAGCAATGGGATGGATTTCACTCCCTCATTAGCTCCATCGTCCCAGTTACAAAGCTTGGGGAGGGTGGCAGCTGTCAGGCAGGGCTGCAGCCCCACAGTGCACGAGGGTGAGAAAACAACATTTCTGGGAGTCTTCCCAAAAGGAACAGACAATGCGGCAAGACAGCGGGTGCATATCAGCGTGGAGCCAGGTGGGGCTGAATGACATCCTCACCAGTGCTGTCAGTGCTTTCTGCAGCGGGTTATGAGGGCTGGACAAAATTGCAGAGCACTAAGAGCTGGCTGGCTGGGCATCACTGTGGTGTAGAAACACATGGCAGTGAGCTGCAGTGTTGCCCCAGTCAAAAGGCAAATGGCCAGCCCTGGTGAGCAGTTGGACATAGGGTTGAGGCTTTCAAAATTGCTGAGCTGGGGATGTACCAGCATTGCTCTGGTGGAGAAAGAGCCATTTCTGCACTTCTTGCATATGGTTTAGAAGCGGTCCCCTTTATCCTCTACCCATCTGTCCCCACCCAAGCCAGGAGTGAGTTTCCAGCCCCTCAACCCAGGATCTCTTATCTCAGATCTTAATGTCAGCAGCTGATCTTGGGTTCCAGTATCCTGGGGAGATTTTCAGTCAATGATAAAAACACACTTGAGAGTGACTTGTCTCTTCGGTGGCTGACTCAGCCCCTAGAGATGCCATCTCCCTCCTATGGGTAGGCAGAAGCCAGGGATAACCTGGCATAGTCAAGTGCCTCATGTTACATGGGAGACAAGTCCTGCCTCCAGGCAAAGTCAAAGAATGTGAGGTACCAAAATACCCCAGAGGACCTGGGCCTCACTTCTTACCTAGGAGCTACCATGGACCAGCCCCACACATTTTGTCCAGGCACAGACATCACTGGTGGATTGGGTGAATGAGCTCAGCTCCCTCCTCCAGGACTCACCAGCAACTTCCAGAGCTGAAGCCAATGCTGATGCTGCTGCCAGCACGGGGAGGGGAGCACAAAATCCCCTTTTGTACAGCTCTCCTGCAGGCAAGCTGTCAGCAAAGCTGTTGTGCTGCTGGACAACAGACATCCATCCAGACAGATGGGTCATCTGACCATGGTCTCTTTAAAAGGGTCCCAGCAGAAACCTCCTCCACCATGTCACTACGAGTCATCACATGGCAAGGCTAAAAGGTAGCAATGAAATGTGCTAAATTAACTCAGTGATGGGGCAGAGTGAACTCAACCAGTTTACCGTCCAGGGCAGCAAGCAGGTAGTCTTTTCCAGGGTCCACTGGCTCAGTTTTGCCCCTTCTCGCTTCTAACAAGCCAGGTCTGATCTACCTGTTGTCTGTGCAGATGTGCACTAGCGTTAGTGGCTGTGGATGGGGGACACAATGATGCAGTGGCATGATGGGATAAGACTGTATCTGGATGCAACAGCAAAGTGTGAATTCCCTAGAAGTGGTTATTCCTTTGGGAGCTGCCCAAAATTCCCAGCTAGACAACACTAGAGCTGGTGGGCTGGTGAAAGGAGAGAAATAAATCTGCTTTTTCTGGAGGGGCTAGAAGAAGGCCCAGCTGTTACTGATTCAATTCCTCATTCACTGCATGTTTGAGTGAAGCAATTCAGAACTGTCCCATCAATTCAGACTTGTGCAACAACATTAGCCACAGAACTCAGGAACTTGGTCCCTCTTTCCTAGCAGATTCATTATTCTGAATCAACCTCTAAGTTACAACAATAAGATGATCTCAGTCTGATACACCAAAGCCAAAACCCCGCAAAGTCTTAAAGCCAAAGTGTTTGCTGTCACTTTTCTCTGGATAAGAATACTCTATGGGAATGTGCCAAAGACCCAGTTCCATGCCTCTCCCTTTCCTTGGATAGTTAGTATTATACAAGAAGAATAAGAATGAAGTAAAATTAAGAATATATGTATTTGACAAGCACGTCTGAAAAGAGACAAAAAAAAAAACCCTTTGCAAACTCCTTTATCACTTGGAGCAACCATGAAAATGCCAGGGGTGAGGAGGAGGGTTGTGTTGGCTCTGCCAAATGGGAGAATGGTGTACAGGAAGGTAACCGTGACCCCCACTTTTCCATATGGACACTGCACCCTTAGAATAGACTCGAAGTTGTGTATTTTCTCAGTCCTATAATAATACCAACAAACCTAAACCCACCTCTGCCCTCCCACATCACCTGCTCTGAGGTGATTTCTCTTCTTTCCCATACTTTTGGCTTAGTTTATGTCTTAATCGGACAAACTCCTCCAAGGTGACTTTCTCCCTCTCTCTCCATTCCCCTGAAGGGTTTTCCTTCTCCATCAGATTCGGTTTTCCACGTGTCCAGGGGGAAATGAAATGAGGATAAACACGAGTATTCATGCACATCTCCATCTCCATATCTGTCTCATGGGTAAGATGCAAACTGTGCTGTGAATAACAGCTTTAACCATGGCAACCAAAATTACAAAAACAAAGGCACCAAGGTTGTAAAAAGGCTGGAAAAAAGCATGAAAAGAGGAGAGGGAGCAGGTCCCTCAAGGCTTGTCAGAAGCCAGGCATCTGGACCTGGGTTAAGCAGCCAGGTAGTAGGGATGTTGGTACCCCTTCTCCCTCCTTTTCCTCCCTTTGTACTTACATCTCAGAATCTTGCTAAGATGAGATCTTATTCCACCACTAGGCTTGGTTGACCTGGACTAGAGCTTGCTTCACTGTGCCCTGGGTTGTAATCAAGATATGTTGCAAGTGATAACCCCAGCTGCTTGAAAATCACAGCACTGTGTCACCACATGGCCTGACATTAAAACCAGACCAGTGGCATGATGCTATTGTCTCAGCTCCATTCTCCTCCTGTGAGCTGAGCTGCATGGCTCAGGCTATGAAATCAAACAGCTCCTTCTTTGGATACGGGGTACCCAAGTCCCACCACCATCTCATCTGTGTTCATAGGATAGCTTCGAGCATGCCTGCTGCCTGGGTAAATCAAAGCACAATTTTCCTGTGTTTGCATCAGCTTACTCATGGAGAGGACAGATTCCTGGTATGGAGGACTGAGATCATCGCAGCTGTACAGAAACCACCAATTAGATTGTTCTTGGAATGCTCGAAGCCTCCAGTGAAGACCCTGACCCCCTTACATGAGGCACTGCATAGGCAAGACCCCATCCTGCAGAGCTTGTGAGCTGAAGGTGCAAGATTGATGGGAGGTGGAAGAAAGCGTGTTGTATGATCTGCATTTTCCAAAGAGAATGTAGAGAAGTGGAACGGTTGCGCAACCTGCTCATAGTCAGCCCAGAGGCCCATGCCAGAGACAGAAGTGGATTCAGCCCCACTGCTCTATCACCTTTCTTGTGGCTGTCAATACTTTAAGACACAGCCAGAGATACAGGACTGATACTTTGTCTTGCTGGACTGGCCTCTCCTCTGAGGTGGGAGGCAAATCACAATTTTGGGTTGAAAAGGGCCTTAAAGTTTGTCCAGTTCCATCCCACTTGCCATGGGCAGGGACACCTTCCACTAGACCAGGTTGCTCAAAGCCCCGTCCAACCTGGCTTTGAACACTGCCAGGGATGGGGCAGCCACAGCTTCTCTGGGCAACCAAATGAAGCAGTAGCCTTTTGCGAGCCCTGCTAAAATGTAATAATTTCTGGATGATTTTGGCCCTAGAGTGACCTCAAACCTTCTTTTACAGGGTGATGTGGGTTGTTTTGCTTCGTGTTGGTTAAAACCCAACAAGTCTTTGCAGCCTGCAAAGAGTGAAGGAGATGGTGATGAAGCACGCTATCTACTGACAGCGAGACCGGAGATGGCAGCCGTTGCTTGGGAAAGCTGTACCCATGCAAATCAGGGAGACAAGGTAAACAAGAGCGGCATGAGGAGAACAGCACCTTCAAGTGTAACCAGTCAGCAAGGTGGAGGGGTGCCAAAGGGTTAAAGGGTTTTACTGAATGCGAAGAGGAGATTAAATGGATTGGAGAGTAAAAATCCAATTAGGAGATCTAACAGGAAGAAGCCAAGCCCTGAAACAATAAAGTTAATAGTTTCAGCTGCCAAAGAAAAGATTAGAGCTGAGTGGTGACAGCGAATCTGTGGTGGGGCCAAGAGGAAGGAAAAATCATTGGGGGGAAAAAAAAGTTATCACTCCTTAAGACAGAATCACATTACAGCGTTACCTGCAGCAAAGTTCGTCTCAGGATCCAAACTGTGTTCTTGCTTTTATAATAGCCTGAATGTCTTCAAAGAAGTTTGAAGTTCCAGTTGGAGTCCGTCTGACTTATCAGCATGAAATAAGCCAGGAGATAATTGACCACAGTGAGGTTTGTTTGCTTGCTTTGCTTTTCTGTGTTGTCTCGTAAATACATCTTACCTAGGATAAAAGCAAAGGGAAGAAGCTGGTACTGCACTAAATATGCTCCTTTCAACTCTTGGGCAACACCAGGCTCTCACCTATGGTCCTTACACACCATGGGGTCTCTGCAGGAAAACAAAAGAGATTTAGCACTGGGAGGATGTCTTTGTGGTCAGGAGACAGTCCAACGCACATAAAACCACCTCAGACATGTCACCTCTACCCTTCAGAGAAGAAAGAGTCATGGATACCAGAAAAGACACTCTCTATTTATATATCATAACAACCAGGTTACACATGGTATGTGGTGCCAATTACTTCAGCAAATGGGATCACAGGAGCTGGCACAGCCTGCGGCCAAGAAACAGCAGCATCTGGCGCGAGCGCTGCGGAGCAGGCACGCTCGCCAAGCCACCGTGCTGACCTGTGCCCCAAAAGGCTCCTCTTTGCTGCCTCAGACCCAAAATATAACAGAGGAACATGAAGAAGGGGATGAAGGAGGATCAAAGGTCTGGAGGAGCTCCCCTACAAGCAAGGACCTGTGCAGTCTGGGAAAGGCATGACTGAAGATGTTATGGTAGAGGTCTACAAAATCACGCATGGCCCAAAGAAGGCTCATAGGGATTGGCCTTGCTGCCTCTCCCCAGTGCAAAACTGGGGCTCATTTCAAAGCACACAGGTCCTCGTGTAGTGGGGGGCAGACCTAGGAACTCCTTGCCCACGGATACCATCAGCTGTGAGCATTTGCATGGGTTCAAGAAGAGCAAAGTGGTGTGGAATAGAGAATCACTTGGGTTGATAAATAGACACATGCTGTTCAGGAAGCACGTGGGGCTTTGCTCTTGACCTGTATTAGCAGCGAATGGTGAGGGCACATATGGGCCACACTCCTGGAGGAGATGACAAGGGGTAGGAATTGAGTGAGTGCTAAGCAACATGCCCTTGGGAGCACCTGCTATTCCCCAAAGGCTCCCTAGGATGCTCAGCAATTCAGATCCTTGGTCTGACATGGTACAGTGGTTTCTCCTTACTCATGGCTAAGCAGCAACATGGATCCCAGTCTTGTCCCATTAGGTTTCCCAGGTTCAGAGCTGTTCTACAGCTTACCACCAGGAAAGCCTGACAGTAAGTAATTTCTCCATGTAGTGTGTGTCCTCAGATAGGCTTTGGTGTAGGACTAGCCTACATCAGAGAAACCAAGCTTCAGCCTCAAATGACTTATTGCTATAGGAAGATCTGTTATACTCAATTGAAACAGAGGTCCTTCCACTGAAGAATCCCATCAAGCCTACAAAGAGTCATCCATCTTTATAGGGTTGAAGCTCCATCTCCAAGCTCAAGCAACCCCATTCAGTGCATGGCTGTGTTCCTCCACCACCAAAAGCACACTGCTCATGTTAGACAGCATAAAGCCTCCCTCCTCCAACCCAGCTGTCAGATGGGAGCTCTCTCAGCAGCGCCAGCTCCAGGCTGAGAAAAGGAAACCTTTGCCAGCCCTATGCCAACCCCCAGGGCAGCAGGTCCCCCTGCCAACTTCATGAGGGCTTAACCACATGTAATACTTGCTAGCTCAGGCAACTGCGGAGCTTTAATGTTTAATGAAGTCTGCACAGGTGTGGGGGACAGGAGGCGGCTGCCTGAAGCTCAGGATGCCCATGTGCTCCTTGTTGTCTCTCGCATATGATGTCTCCCTTGACCATTCCTCTGACCTTCCCTTCCTCTGGATATACACAGCGAGGGACATGATGGCAAGCCAGACCCTACAGTTTCACCAGCCCCAACAAGAGGTATCAGGCAACAGCCAAACCCATTTGGTCTGTGTCTTGTGCCTGTTGGGAACCACCTCATCTTGGCCAAAAGAAGGATGATGCAACCTCACAGAGAGCTCTTTTCAAGTTTTCATGAAGCCAAAAAATGCCAGTGCCTCCACGTGGCTTATGTTTCATTAGCCAGTGATCACCTCAGGGACCCCAGCCCTGAAGCATGGTGCTGCAGAAGCCATGATAAGCCCCTCTGCTGCCAGGACAGCCTGGGAAGCCAATGGCAGAGGAAAACACTCCTTAAGCTGGAGCTGCTGCACTGGTAGTGCAGGATAAAAATCACATTTAAGCCAAATGTTAATGAGATGGCACAGGCTCCGGGCAGGCTTTGTACTTTTTTCCTCCTGGATTAAGCAGCGGCATGTGAGGACCAGGGAGCTGAATGGCTGACAGCTGAAGGTTAACATCAGGTCAACTAGCCCTTTTTCTCTGCCTTTCAGCCCCAAGACCCTGAGGCAGGGGGGTCACCTAGAGCCAACGCTTTTAAAAAGGCAGTTCTCCTTTCTTTCTGTCCTCTTTTTTGACGAGCTGCCTTGGGTTTGAAGGACAGCTTGGACGCTGCTCTGCCATGGGCTGGCAGGACATGGGGGCACTGGCAAGCCATGACTCTTCTCCCATCTGAAGTCCACTGGTCTCTTTCCCAGGAGGAGCTCACTCCTACATGCCTGCAAGTGCCTGCAGGCACCTGAGCTGTGCTGGGAAGAGCAGGCTGCAGCTCCGACTCCGCAGCGATTCCCCGGTGACGATGCCAGGCAGGCTGCTCACGGACTGACTCAGCCACCCTCGTACCGGGTTTCCTTGTACCGGGTTTCCTTGTACTGGGCTCTGGTGTCTCTTCTCCAAAGCAAAGGTCATCACCCCTCCCCTCACCACCCTTGTCGTGTGTGCCAAGACGGTGACGTCCCCAGCGGAGCAGTGGTTTCTGTTTGGTCACCTGGGTGGTACCACAACTCAAACACAGCAAGTGGATTGTTTCCCCTGGTGCTCCTGTGCAGAGGGATGTGGACTGCCCTGGCCTGCACCCAAACCCACCCAGTCTCATCAGCAGCATTAAGTGCAGTCAGGCAAAACATGGTACCTTATAAAGCTCTTCTTTGCAATGCAGATTTTGATGAACACAATTACCACGCACCTTTTGAAGTGGTGATGCAGCAGCTGCTCTGGGTGGGAGGCTTTGGGGCAGCTTCCCCTGTGCAGAAAAGTCACCTGTGGGAGCTGCTTCCTAACGGGATCCAGCTGGGCACTGGCGGAGCTTCAGAGGGGACCAGGGCTGTCTAAGCTAAACCCAGCTGAGCATGATATGGAGATGAGAAAAGGTTTCCCAACCCTTCCTGCCATCTCTGCTACAGATGCATCAACCCCAAGCAGTCAGAGAGCACTGAGCAGGTTAGAGAAGAGGGAGAGGGAAGGGAACAGGAGTTAAAACAGCTCATAAACTACCACAGATACTTCTGCCATCACCTTCTGGCCACTGCTTCAAGCCCTGTTAGCACTCAGAAGCTGCACTCATTTACAGCTATTGGAGTAGTTAAACTGGAACAACTTTCCCAGTCATTTTTTGCACACATTGGTATCTATCTCCCTGTAAAACTACATCAGCACCCTTTACATTAAGTATAGCTTATTTTTGCCTGGGAAGGAGGGACCAGTACAAGATGCTTAGAAGAGGTGTTTATATCAAGCATTGCACCCCTTAAAAGACAAAGATGTTTCACTTTCAAAACACTGGCAGCATGTCTGACTGGTGTTTTATACCAATAAAAATGTTGGAAAATGAATCCAAAATAAATAAGATTGTAAATTTGGATTAATGGAACCACTGAAAGTCTTTTTTGACTCTCATTTGAAATTTTGAAATAAACACTCTTCATTCAGGTTAACTTTTGATTCATAAAAACCCCCTTAATCGAGCTAAAGGGAGAGTTAGTCCATTATGTTCCAAACGACACTGCCAGTACAACTCTCAGCTGATTTTATCTTGCCTGCCATAACCACAGCAGAATAGGATCACTCAGGAGTTCCTCTGGGCAGCTGAGAAACCGTCTGGTCTGTGAGGGGGACCTGTGGACAGTGATGACATATCCAAGTCTTTTCTTCAGCCCTGGTGCTGCAAACAGAAGCGCAACTGCCCTAGCAGAGAAATGGCCCTTTTGGGCTCTCCAGTCTCAACATCTTCCCACCTCCCTGGTCCCTGTTGTCCTCTGGCAGGGCTTAGGTAGGGAATTGCTCACTTCCTAAGGCTGTGTGGGGTGGGAGCCCACCCTGCATCTCCACAGGGACCAAGAAAGGATCACAGGGATCAGTTGTCAAAGCCTTTTCAGAACTGCATGGGTGCATATTAAGGACACATGTGCCCAGTGCTGTACTTCACAGCACAAAAGCAGATACAGACCCTAAAATTGTACCTTGCCAATCACCAAGTAATTGTCTATCATCACTTGTAAGGCAATAAGGCTTCTTCCCTGAAGCCAGCATCAACTTGGGCACCTTTTTTTTTGAATGGAGCAATCAGCATTGGTAGGTGGTGACCATGGTGGTTTGTAGCATGGCGATGCTGCAACCTGCAAAAAAGAGCGAACAAGTGACAGTGATAGTACCTGGGTCAAGTATTTCCATTTTTATCAGTGTCTCTCAGCCTTGCACAGCATTGATGGCCATTAAAGTGATGGGGCTTTTCCTAGAGCTGCCAGAGTGGAGATGAGCCTAGAGAGTTGCTCCTTTCCGGCATGCCAAAGGCACAGACGACTGCAATTTCTCTTCTGACTCCTACTCATCCCGCCTCGTGGAGATCAGATTAATCATGGCACATGATCAAAGAGATTGAAATGAAGAAACCAATAACCAAGCGGCTGCAGTCTCACTGCTGCAAAGCTTGGATGGAGATAAGGACTGCAGTTTTGCTGAGAAAAAGCCTGGACTCGGAGAGGTGAGGGACACAGAGCTACCCCCGCGTGTTTTTATCCTAACCGATGCCCCAGCTGCCCTGTTTCAATGAGGACTTTGCCACCACATCTCTAGCTTCAAGGGAAAAACTTCACCGCCTTTTGGGAGAGTAAAAGCAAAGCGCAAGACCCGTGAAAATGAGCAGAACCGCAAGGAGACTTCACCGTATGACCAATGCAAGTGGCAGCTGTGCGTCCGTGAGCTGAAGCTCCTGGGCACGAAGCCCAGCCCTGGGTCACTGTGTGTGGGCCACCTGCAGCCCCTGTAGCACCTTCCCCTCCAGGTGAGCACCAGCAACCCACCGTAAATGGGCCCCTAAACCTACCACCCCTCTCATGGGGCAGAACAGTTGATGTAATGGAGGGTTAGCACCCACCAAGAGAAATTTGGCAGCGTGGGGCAGGTGTACCCCACCTCCTCCTCCTCCTCGCCCGCTCCCGGCACGCCACCCACAGACCCCCCCCGGCCCCCCCCCGGCGCGCCACCTCAGCACAGCCA
>NW_009916520.1:27148-43576 GCF_000696875.1 Nestor notabilis | reverse complement strand
GATGGCACAGCCTGCTCAGGCTGCCTCTTCCTGGGGCTGCCTACTCCCATGTGGGAGGTGTAAGTGAGGCACGTGTTGCCTCTCTGGCAAGCGGTGCTCCAGCACGTCCCAGTGCCACCAGCGCCAGCACTGGAGCCTGTGCTTGGTGGTCTCGCAGAGCTGTGAAGCATCAAAGCCAGCTCAGATAAGCACCATGCCACCTCTTCCAAATGCCTTCTGGGTGGAGAGTAATTCAAGGCAGAGCATTGTGGCTGCTGGCCCAAAAGCAGAGGGATGCAGTTTTCATGGTTACCTTTGCACTCTGTGGCACAAAATCCTCAGCCACAGACCCTGACCTTGCCCACCACCACACTGAAGTGGTGCCAGAAGCAGCATTCCCAGCCTGGGAAACGAAATTCCTGGGAAGACCCTCCTCCTTGCAGACTCCCACTTACAGCTTTGGGAGGACCAGGAGAAAGAGCATCTGCCCCTGTCCGTTAGAGAGACCTGCCCCAGGCATCCTGCAGGATCCGCTGCCTGCAGGGACAGGCTGGCTGGTGGCAGGGGAAGATGTCACTGCTGTGGTACACATCACCATGTGGAGACAAGGTGAGAAGAGCCAGCACCACTGAGAGCTGGTGGCTGTGGCAAATCCCATCTCTAAGTAAAATCCTGTCCTTAACCCCCAGCATTTTGCTATCTCAGTAAAGCGAAGGACATGGGGGAGGAAGAACAGGCAGCTTGCCTGCACCCCAGCTTCCCAAAAATGAATTCACGTGCTGGCCACGCTGCAGGCACTTGCCTCACATTGCCATGGGGCTTTGCCACTGTCACAAGCCCACTGCAACCGGGCTGGGAATGCCAGCTTTGGAAGACGGGAAGCAGCAGGTATAGGATCATGCAGGAGCAGGCAGGTATTGGATTTGCAACACTTGGGAAGTGGAGCGCAGCCTTCCATGGGCTGGGTGAGTGCAAAGCAGACTCTCACGTCTCGCTTCCATCGGCACAGCTCAGGCTGTCTTGACACATTTCTGGGAAGCTTCATCTGTGCTGGAGATGAGCTTCTGGCCTCAGCAGCCCAACTGACTGGGGAGAGGCTGGGATTCTCAGAGAGGCAGAGCTTCCTTTGGGGAGGGGAGCACGCAGAAACACCTCTTCCTGCCATGTTTTCACACTGAGCTGTCAGCAATTGGACAAACTGTAGGCAAAAGTCTCTTGTAAAGGGAGAAAAAAACCCTTTCACACCCAAAGCGCGAAGGCTGGGTGCTACCCTGGACCCCAGGGATGCTGCATGGGGGACAATCACCTCCTTGGGAGTCTGCCAGGATGGGATGAGATGTGCAGTGCCGAGGATAGCATGGCATGCCCAGGGGGTCCATGGGCTGTGTGTGCATGTGTCAGTGCAGCCGGAGCAGCACGCAGCACAGGACAGCGAAGAGGACCTCCAGGCCATAGGCAGCCTCCTTGCTCTTATCTCTTTAGCAAAGGCATCTCTGGGGTCAGCCCAGGCCAACACAAGATGCAACCTTTAATTACATGAGTCTGGTTTTGCAACTAGCATTGCTCACCACCAAAGAGCTGCATTTGGCCTTCTTGGCTCGGCTCTGCTCTCCATCTCTGCACCGTTTTTAGCTCAGTTGGCTGCAGCCTGCAGTGTTGGGCTGCTACCAAAGCAGCTGAACCCAAGAAGCCTTTTTTTCCTGTAATCACTTTTGCCCTGCCAGTGTTGCACTGGAGGCATTGCATTCATCTGAAGGATGGGGACTTGGTCCACCCGCTATGATGGTGGAATCTGCCACACCATGTCTAAGGCCACCACCTCTTCCAGCAAGAGGTCTTAGGAGGTACCATCCACTGTGAGCAACGGTGGTGGTTGTCACCTGCAGCAGACCTCACAAGTGACACCAGATACATGACAATAAAACAAATACACCAGAAAATCCCTCTCGCCCCCTCTCTGCTGCCCTTCACCTGGGATGCGGGGCGCATCCCTTCACTGGCTTAGCTTTCTCCATGGTAACAGATGGATGTCGCAGTCCCATCCCCCTTGGTGATGCTGGGGTGGGCAGGCAGGAGCCAGATGGTGACAGAGGGGAGAAGGGTCCAGATCCTCCCAAGTGGCAGAAATTGCAGGAATCCCTGATTGCCGGAGCCAAGACGCTGACCTGGAGCCGTGGGAGGGAGGGAAGGCGGAGGCGCGTGGCTCTGCTGAGCCTGGAATAGCAGAGCAGCTGCTGAGTTATCGCTTGTAATTATTACAGCATATGGGAGCGAAAGAATAGCTCTCAAGGGGAGAAAAACAAATAAGGAAAAGGCAGGATGCTGCAGGGTTGAGCCACAGGGAAGAGCAGCACTTGGCACTGTGGCGGGTCCCCGCCGGGTGACAAGGGCATCAGGGGATGTGGCTGGGACAGCTCTTCCCCTCTGCAGCACTGGCAGGAATTTGGATGCACATATTTGCACTCGCAGCCCCAGGTACTCACCTATCTCACATGGTGCCTGCTGTCCATGCAGGGGCATGGGAATACCAGGGAGAGTGTGACACTGGCTGGGACATTACAGAGGGATGGAGCCTGGTGTGCTTGTCCCTTCTCCCATGCATGATTCTGCTGCTCGCTCTGCAGTTTGGCAGGAGATATCAGCTACTGTGCACGAGTGAGGCAGTGGGGCTGCAGGCAGCAGGTGATAACTCTGGAGCACAAAGTGCCTGCACACCATAGTTTGGAGGGAGAGCACCCAAATTTCTCATCTAGGGATGCTGCACAGGGAGACAGTGCTGGCAGGATGAAGCATCACTACTCACACCAGCCCCTGCAAGACAAGGCAGAAGTCTGTGGAGCCACAGCAAACTCCTGCCCTTGGCTTCAGGATGCATCAATGAGCCCCAGCAAGCCAAAGCAGAGCAAAAAGAGAAAGCCTCAGGGACAGGCCCCGCATGGGCCAGCCTGCTTGGGGAAGCCATGAAGCAGGGAAGAGGTGGCATGTGGCAATGCAGGGAGTGGGGAACGGGGAGACTTGGAGGTGACTCGCAGTCTGTGAATGAGGATCAATGACAGCCTCTCTGGATTTCCACACCACTTGGCAAACAAACATTGTATCCCCTCGTGGCTGTTATTCTGGGCTTTTGTCATTAAAAAAAAGACAAAATGACACCAAGCCCTTGGAAATGTGGAGCCACTGGCAGTCACACCAGCTGCAAAAGGATGCTCCCCTCAAGAACAGCCTGTGAGACTTAATGGGGAAAAATCTAACCCTATCTAACCAATGCCATGTATTAAATGCAAAGATTTAAATTCACTAATTAAATTCACAGATTGCTGGAGGCTGGGAGAGCATTTTGGGCCCATTTTGATGTTCATTTGTCCTGTGCAACAGGCACTTAGTTGAGAGATGGGGCAAGACAAGGAGGAGACATTACTTGTCCTGTTCCTATGTTCTGATGGCTTTTCTTTGGGCATCTGCTACTTGCTACAGTTGGAGATGACACAGGACCAGGGGTGAGGGCTTAGGGGGTTAGGATTTACCCTGCAGAGGTATTCTTGTGCTTCCTTACATTCACCTCTCTCCTGCATTTGAGCTGTATTTATTTTCTGTCTGCTGCCTCCTCCCTGACAGCATCATGAATATCCTCAGAGCAGGTGAATTGGCACTTGCCTGCTCACCTAGATCAACACCAGCATGTCCCTGGGTCTCTCATCCCAAGCCAACCTGATCCCATCACAAAAAGCTGGTTGCTCCCATGAAAAGCCTGAGCAGATAGGGAACCCTGGACCCACTGGATCAACGTTATTCCAGGACCAAAGCACACTGCTCCTGGACTGAAGCTACAAGCTTTGAGCAATGTCTTCTGGATGTGGGCAGGACACAGATGTAGGTGGCTGCTGAGCACCTGCTGGTCCCACGGGAGCCTGGGAGAAGCCCTTCAGCTCTGGTACCCTTCTTGGACATGCAGCACAGGCAGCTGCTGTACAGTGATGATGCTGCAAAGCCATGGCAGAAGCACTGAAAATAGGAATGATGGTTCAAGCTCCATGATCCAGGACAGAAATAAATTGCATGTGGCAGCAGCAGCCCCAGTGCCCATCAAATAAACCATCTCAGCCTTCCAGGATCCTTGCTGAGATGGGCACAGTGCTTAGAGAGTGAAGGGCCAGCTCCGCAGCTAGCACATATAATCTGGCTTGGGTGAAAATCAGGGAGACAACACCAGTTTGCACCAGCTGAGAATCTGGCCTGAGGCTTTGTAAACCAGAAGGACTGACCCCAAGCCCAGGTACCTCACAGGGTGCTGGTCAAGAGCTTACCTTGGCCACAGGCAAGAGAAAAGGACTTCTGCTGCCTTCCTGTGAGGCTGAAATGCTGCTTGACCACTGAAGGTGTGGGGATGACCCAACTACACCACTGAACCTGGAGGTGCTCCCCACTGCACTGACACCTCAGAGGAGAGGGAAGTAGTGAGGCTGGGACTTGCAGAGTTTCTTGGTCCTCATCTCCTCCATCTACGGTGGCCCAGGGGCAGGGAAAGGCTGCAGCAGCGCAGATGGGGACTGTGCCCTGGGGTAGGACACTGCTTGGGCTATCTTGAGTGAAAGAATTCTCACAGCCTTTCTGCCAGAGCCTCCCTGGGGGCCTGTGCTGGCTGAAGCATGCAGTGGGAGACACAAATCCTGCCAAGACCTGCAAATGGAGGAGGAGTGCTTTTGCAGCTCTTTGCTATTTCCACATTGGCCCCAGATTGGCAATGGCTGACTCAGAATGATCAGGGTCTTGCTGGGTAAGCTCTCCTGCAGCCTGAACCCACCCTGCTGTCCTGGTTCGACCTCCCATGCCCTCTGCTCTTGGCTCAGGGAAGGGAGCAGACACATGCACACACACAGCTACACACATGGGCACACACAAAGTCCCCCGCTAGCACTTTTGGCCGCCATCCCAAATGCCAGCATGACACGACAGCCCCTCTCCATCCCTGCCCATTTGTGTTGGCAGCACAGCCCCTCCTGCTCAGGCCTGGCAGCATTCCCATGCAGACATCCCATGTGCCCCATGCTCCAGAGCCTGGACACACAGATGCATCGCCCTGTGGAGGGGACACAGCGCAGCACAGCCTGACACACGGTGTAGTGCTCCGGGAGCATTGTCCAGCAGAGCCTGAGAGCTGAGAAGGCCAGGCTGGCTGCTGAGCTGGGCATTCAACAGACACTTGATCCTGCTGCAACTGTAGGAGCACCCAGATCTTGTGTGGATAACCCCCTTCCCCTCCCCAAACCACCTCATTTCAGCTGGGCATGGCAAGAGGCAGGATGGGGATACAGCTTGAGCTCAAGCCATGCAGTCTAGAGCCTGTTTGCAGCTATGGCCTGTGACAAAAATCATCTATTTAAGACATGCTGGGGTTGCACATAGCATCATCAGATGCCCTGTAGCATCACGGGTGCCCTATAGCACCACAGCTTTTCCATGCTGAGACAGGGCCCATTACATTTTGTGGGCACTGCAGGTTTGCTGAGGAAGTATTTCCAAATAAATCAAAGTCATATGTGATACAGCGTAGTGCGTTCAGGAGCGTCATTCAAGGCCAGCACGCTGGATGCTGGAGAAGGCAAGAAAGAAAATGCTGAGCCCAGTGAGTGCCGGACACCTCCCCAAATGCCCTGGAGCTGTTCGTGGCTGGTTTCCGAGTCTTTTAAAAGTTACACTTGTGAGACTCTCTTCTTCCCTCTAGCGTCCATTTCAAGACGTTCTTCTTGCTCTTCAAACTGAAGCAAAGCGGCGGCTTGCCTGAAAGCACGGGCACTCACTCTTCCTCAGGCACAGGTCTTACATTTATAAATGATGCTGCAACTCTCCACCCAGGAGTCCAACATTTCATTTTCTGGTTTACACTGTGCCATGCGGGAGGATCCTGTTGCAAGGCCATCAGCCCCTGACACGCTTAAAAAAATCATCTCAATTACTCCGTTAATTTTAGCATAATCAGGCTGAGCTCTAGCAGGGGATGCACAGGCACAGCAGGGTTCCTGATGGCGATGGGGAGAGGAAGTGTCAGTGGTGGATGCTTTGTTTGGGGGACAGGTCGGAGCCTGTTTGAGTGGGATGCCGTCCCAGCCGTGCTCCCTTCAGGAGAAGGAAGGGGTTTTAGACACCGCAGGAACTGGCTGGCTGGCGTGCAGCTCCACGCTTCTTTCTCTAATTATTTTCTAAAGCTCTGGCTGAGCAGAGCCTTTCAGTATGCAGGGCATCACCAGGCACTCCAGCAGAGGGGCTCGCAGGACGCCAGCTGCGAGGCTGAGAGGCCTCCTGGATGGACTGTGCTTCTGCTAACGCCGCAGCAGTGTCACTTTGGACCACATCCCTTTGCTGCTAGCCCCGCTCCCTGCAGGGCAGCTGCCCCAGCTAACCACCCCTTCCTTAGCAGCATGTGCTGGCAGAAAGCACTTCCCTGTGGTGCTGATTTATTAATAGCTGGGATGGGGAGTAGTTCTCACCCCTCTCTCCTACTTACACACTAGATATCAATTTGGCAGTTGGCAGCAAATCCCATCAAGGCAGTGAGATACTTAAAGCCATCAGCAGCTCCTTACAAGAATGAGGGGATGGACCCTGGTAATGTACATATGAAACTAGTTGCATCCAACCGAAAGCAAGGATCCTACTGAGATAAATATTGAGTATACAAAGGCAGGGATAGGAATAAGCTAATTCATTAAAGGAATTTGTCCATATACAATAGACCAACACAGGATTTTAGCAGAGGAAACAGTGACACGAAAACTCATGATGAAACTCCCCATATATTTCGGTTTTGGGCCAAGAGAACAGAATTCCTGGGTAGCCCACCATGCCTGGTATTTCCTAATTAGCCCATAAAGCCCTGGCTGGCTTTTACATTTTCTAGATGAAAAAGGTATAAGGTGGAAGAGCAGAGGCTAAAACCAGAACAACGATTTCCTCTGTGGATCTGTCACACCTGTGCAGATCTGATCTGCAACAGCCTTATTTATTTTGCTTGTCCTGGAAACTGCAACAAACAACAGCGTAGCAGCCTTGAGGTGCACCCACTACAGGCAGAGGAGACAACCAGCCCTTCTTCCAGGCATCAGGTCTGGCTGTGATGACAAGCTTGCTCTCTTAACAAGCCTCCCTGCTGCTCCAAGCATGACAGCCTGGCGCAGAGTCATGTTATGCGTTTAGCTTTAGAGCACATGCTCTGGCACATACTACTCAGCAGGTCAGATCACCCAGAAAGGACACAACAAATATGGTACCCAAAAACTTAAGCCTCGGGCAGAGCTGTCCACCAATGCTTGGCCCTGCTACCTGCTAAGCTTTCATGTGCTGAGAACTAATTAGTCTTCCCCTATTCCCAGTCGCCAAAGCTATTAACAAGATGTGTGCCCTATCGAGGGAAGTCAGATTCCTACTGGTGCCACTGCTCTGTTGCCAAGTTGCTTCACCTTCCTCTTTGTATGACCCAAACCAGTCTCTGCTCTGGTAACACAGCTGGAGATCCATTTGGGGAGAGCAATGCCCAAGATCTAAGCATTGTCACTTTGCTGAGCATGGTAGCCCAGATATCTCAGGGCAGCAACACAGCTCAAGACCGAGCATGCCTCCCCAAGAAGCGTTGGGCATCCTGACTGCAAGTTCCATCTGAGAGAGGAAACCCTGTATCAAATGGTTTTGATGAAGCCCTCAGTCACCCTTCCCACACATGAGGGCAGAGCTTTTCTCCTGACCCTTTCTCCAAGCCCTCTCCACCACCACAAAGAAGCATCTTGCCCCACGCACATACAGAGCCAAGTTGTGTTTGCCATGAGACAAGCTCACAGGAGCTTTTGAGAGTACTTTCCAGATCTGTACCCAGGGTTTTGCATCTGCAGATGCACACATGCAGACCCAAGTAGCTGCCCGTTTCCTCTCACAAAAAAATCACTTATGCCTTCTTTTTTCCTCTCCACCCTTTTGAAACGAAAGATGCAAATTGAGAAGCCAGCTCTGAATATTTGGAGAAGACAGCCCTACCCCTCACCCACTGATTTGACTCTGGCTATAGAGAAGGGCCTGATTGTCACCAGTGCTGATGGCCAGTGAGGCTTGCAGACCTCAAGCAGGCGGGGAGAGCACAGAGCATTTCTGGTAACTATGCTGCCATTTCCCTCTTTCTTTCACAAGGTCAGATTTTTGTGTTTTGGTGGTGGTTACAGTCAGAGACACTGGCAAAAAGTGAATTTTAGGAACCTGTTTAAGAACACAGACACTGGTGTTGGGTGACATCTGATGGTAAATCCTGCCTGCACCCATAGTATTGCACAGAATCACACACCTCATAGGTTTTAATGATTTTTGATGGATGATTTCCTCCAGGACCTGACAAAACTGGACAAATTAGCTTAAAGCTCCAGGGTCTTTTGAAGGAAAAAGTGGTACAAGTATAAGCATGATGAGACAAAGTTTTGGGGTTTTCTCTTGTTCTGCTCCTCTATGATAAGCTCACCAGCAGAAAGAAGACATAAACCAATTCATTAACCTATCATGTAATTACTGTTTATCAACTGATTTAAAAATATATATCTAACATAGTAATTTAAACTGGAAAAAAATGTGATGATGCATGGTTTGAGACTGCAACATCAATGAAGTTTTAAGGCACAGTCATTTGGATCAGCATCTCAGTCTGCAGTCACTAAAACCAATGTTTTGAATCTCACCCAAACATAAAACAAATGCCCTATTGAAAAAAAGAGAAAGGATTATTCCCTTTCTTCCCTGCCTTGTCTTTGCTGCAGCATTACTTAAAATTATTCAGTCACATGAAATTAGAAAGTCTATTTGGTCTAGAAAGCTAGAGATGGGATGCCTGACTCAAAAGGCACATGCAGAGGATGCTCTTGACACTTGCTTACATGCTAATGACATTCCGGTATGCATCTATCCATAGGAAGCAAGATAAATCCTTCCAGGTAGCTATGGAGCAAACAAACATATTAATATTGAAAGCCACCTGGTCAGCATTATCTCCCATAGCAATGTAGGCAACAAGATCCTCAGATTCCTGTGAATGGGTGAGCTCCTGTGGGGGCATAACCTCTGAAAACACCCAGCCTTCCCGGGCTCTTCCTCAGGCCACGCACCCTCCCCTTACAACCTGCTCCAGACATCGCTTCCTCTCAAGCCTTTGACTTCGTACATTATATGTTAAACATCCAGGGATGCATAAGATACATTGTGGGATGCTGCTAGATCAAAGGGATAGGAGCGAGAGGGAATGCTCTGTGTCCCTCATCTCCTCCAGCCCACGCTACACCACAAACTGAAAGCTCCATGCTCTGCTTGGTTCAGTGTCCCTGCCTGACTCACAGAGCAGAGCATAGTGTGGATGAGAGGAAATACACTAGGACTTGTTCTGCTTTAGTGCATGAAGGCTGCAAAAATAACCATGGTTGTCTATAATAAGAGGTTGATTAGCTCTTCTGTTGATCAGCGGGTGCTCTTTAAAGAAAGCAGTTCTGGACCAGCTGTAGCCTTAATTGAGGCAAATCATGTCGTTTGTTTGAACTGCTCTACTTGCACAGCTCTGCATTTAGCTTGCAGAAGAAGCTGAAAGAAGATAGCATCAATCTTTCAAGACTGTGCTGTGTACGTGGATCCTCACATGCTGCCACCTAGGTATCTTCTAGGACTGGGGACTTCTCTTCTGAGACGTTGAGGAAGTGGGTCTGTGTGGCAATGGCTGCAGCATGGCCCTGGCAGTCAGGGGCCAAGCAGTGTTCATCAGTCCAGACCTCTGTGAGGCTTTTGTGGATGAGCAGGCAGCTGGCTGGTGGTGGTTGATCTCTCCAGGAGGGCTCTCATCCACAATGGGCCTGGGAGAAAAGAGAGAAACACTATGGTGAAATTGCACTCAGGGTCTGTATATCTGCATCCTCCCCACCAGCTCTGCTGTCTCTCGCTCTGAAAACTCAACTGAAAGCTGCCAGGCTTGGGATAGCAGAAGACACACCAGCTTCCCACACAAGGCATGTACTCTCTGCCTATACTGCTCTGTAATGTCTATGTTAAAATCAAAGTGTCATTCACAACTCCTCAGTTTTATTTCTTCAAAGAAGCAACCAGATGCTAATCTTACAGTAAGCAGGTTCATAAATAACTACGTTTTGGTGAATGTAATGCTTCTCCAATGCCCAGTTTATTTTACAAAGCTCATTCTAACATGAATGAATGTAAGTTTTAAGAAAGGAAAAAAAAAAAGAAGTGTGATGTCAGGAACTTGTCCTGGGGTTTAGCCAAGGAGAGTCTTGAACAAGTGCCACTATAAGAGCTCTGCAACAGACATGGGCATCAGCCCATGAGAATGGAGCAGTAAGAACACAAGAAAATTCTGGACTATTATTTAAGAAAATACAAAATTTCCAATGTTTAAGCTATAAGGAACATGAGAAAATGTTTAGTTTAGCACTAGATGCACAAAGGTAAATGTCAGCACAAATAAAAAGAGGGCTTTTTACAGAACAGACAGGAGACTCCAGAGACAACACAGAAGTTTGCTTTTTCCTGCTGTGAAGTCCCTTCTGTTTTCCCCAGACACACTGCAGGCACTGCTGCTGGCAGTGTGCATACCTGATGCTTGTTGATCCAACAACTGTTGGTACTGTAATAGGCCTTTGCTGGCCAGCGCTCCCAGCAGGCTGGTGCTGCCCTCGAGATCCAGAGGCAGCCGGCGTGCTGTGCTGGCTCAGAAGAGCAAATTTCTTGCCCAGAAGCTGGGCTGAAGTTTCTTGACGAGCCCTTGGCTGGCATTGCTGTATCCACTGCCTGTCCTCTTGGCTGGGTATTTTTAGGCATCTTATCCTGTGGTTCCTTTTTTTCCAGGGTCTTGCTGCGACACCTGTTACAGATGCAGGTGAAGGGGTTTTTGGAGGGGATGGAATTAGGCAGTGGTTTGGGTTGGAGAACATTGCACCTTCCTGAGCCTGTGACGAACCTGAAACAGGGAGGGAAGCACAGCGATTTACCAGTTCATCTTATTCCTAAATGACTGACCTGGTGAGCAAAAGGTATCAGAGAATGCTGTGTGATGGAGATGGGTGGGCAGATGTATCCCTAGCCTTGTTGAATTGCTTCCTCTGATAGCCAGAGGTTTGGGTTATTTGGCAGCCTCCCTGCCAGTACTGCTGGTGACATGCCAAGCACTGGAACTGCTCATGAGCCACACACAGCTCAAGTGGAACACACCAGCTCACCCATCCTCCTATTCTCAGGCAGGATCATATGTGCATCATTCCTGGCCAGCATTTGCGCTGAGTTGTTTTAAATACCTGAGGACCTCATGCAATGATCTGAAATTCAAGGCACAGGAATAATTGCAGATGTGTGGATTCACTTTTTTTTTAATCAGAGGCAGAGGTGTAAGAATAAGATCTTGAGATTAGCCTTAAAATCATGGAAAGTGCCTGACTGCTGGGGAAAATATTGTCCTTCATGCAGGGCTACTGTCTGGCCGTTCATATTTTAGCCCATGTAATCTCAGGTGCAACATATAGAGAAGAAAAGTCTTGTTGCTGACTTATGAATATAATATGCATGTATGCATGCTTAAAACCATGCTATATATAGCAGGGGTCCAATTGCTCTTGTCTATTAAGAGAACTGACTGTACCTAAGTGCCTGATGTGCAGGGTCCAGGGTGGGAACACAATCTAAAGAATGTGCCACCAAACCCCAGGCCCAGAAAGTTCAGCTTCGTAACTCCTAATTGATGGGGATGTATTCTACTGCTTAGGTAACCACTTAAAGCTGATACAAAATTTTCACTGAACAATTTCCATAATACTATATACTTTAAAAATGTGTAAATTTCATAGGGGTTTCTATTTGCTTTTAAGTAAATACACTCTGAAAGACTGGTATGCCTGACTCAAGAGCCCGAAATAACACTCAACAACTTCCAAAGACTGCAGATTATATGGATCTGTTGCTGCAACTACTTTTAAATAGAATGGGTTAGCTCAAATGACTTGTCCTTTCCTGGTCAGAAGGACCGTTTTCAGCAACAAGTTCTTCTGTGAGAAAATCACATTGGGTAGAACACACTTCTGAAGCTAAGTGTTGAGGCATTTAAATACCTCTCCAAATCTTGACACAGTCTCAAGTCACAGAGGTCAAGTATATTTTTAATTGCCTTGCTGAATAAAATCTATCAGTTGCTAAAGTTTTATCAGGTATTTGCTCTGCGAAACATACATGTTTATTAGTGACAGTGGGCAAACGCTACTGTGCTCGTGATTATTTGAATCTTGCTTATTATGGCCAGCTGCTTGTAATTTGGGATCTGGGTCATCTGCACACACCCCCATCCCCTATGTAACACTAGATTTCAAACCACTCCATCAATCTTGTAACCAAATGCTGGCAGATTTGGTTAAAAGTGGGGCAGATTTATGCCCAACCATTCACTTTCATAGTCCTATAAGGCATGACACTGGTGCACTGTGAGATATCTGGGACATTGTCTACTCAATCTACAAAGATGATGAGATCATAATAAATCATACTCAATTTATGGAAATCATATTAAATCTAAAAAAGATCAGATTAAACCTAAAGACACCACAAGATCATAATGTAAGACCTTTGTGGTTACTGGACAATTGGCCATTTCTTTAGATTTTTCCAAACAGTTTCTGTTCTTATTAAAGAGCTATTGCTTATATTACTGTTAGTACACAGAGGCTTTGAACAGTTTAATTATACTTCTGATTTTTCCAAAATATTTTTGTTTTAATTTTAATAGATCAATTTTTCCCTTGAAAGAAACATAAAGCAAAAACTCACATGCCAGTATTTATTGAGACCCCCCCAAAAGTTATCATTAACCATAGTAATAGATTAAAGTTGTACTTTTGTAAGGCCCTCTACTCGATATGTATTTGGAATAACCATTATTAATTTTTCTAATATTCTTAAATACAATATTCAGTAAGTGGTGAAGAGCAGGAATTCTGCTTTCATTCATGTAAATGCAACTCTGGAGAGGCCTTTGGCTTTGTTCTTGATGCGTAGAGGAACAGATTTCATTTTTATACTGTTTATTGAATGCATCTCTTTGGTTGCATATCTTTCCAGAATTCCCAGTTGACCAGTTAAACCTTAACCATAAGCCTAGACAATATTTCCACCAGTGCCAACTGGGTTAAAATATAGCTCAGTTGGAACACCAGTGTTTTAGGCTTACTTGTCACTGACATAAGTTAATGATACAAGGTAGAAGACAGAGGCATGTCCTTCCTCTAGACTCAATGCTAAGCAGGTTTAAGATCAGCTTTGTTCCTCTTGATTCTACAGATCCATGCTGATGAATCAACTGATAGTCAACACAGCTGGCCACCATATCCTGCTTAAAAACTAGAATGGTTTACTTAGGGTCTGGCTCTCCAATTATATTTCCAAATTGCTGCTCTAGCGCACAGAAGCCAGATCTCTTAAAACACTGCAGTTACTTACACACCTATCTACAAATGGTTAGTGCCATGTATCACTACCTGGTGCTAATCCTTTCCCAGATGTTTAGGTCCAGTACCTGCGGAAGACTGGGAGAGGCAGGAGTGGCAAGAAGAATCAAGTGAAATCCTTCCAATGAGGTCCTTATCAGAGGTCTCACTCAATGCACCTTCACAGCTGTCAGCCAGGCTGCAGTCTTCACCCTCTTCCTCATCACTAAGAGTTATCTTCAGTGGTTGGGTAACTTTTTCTTGCTGTCCTCTTTGTAGGCGCCTGGACAGTATCAAATATCACACACTTAGTTAGCCTTTTAGTTGTGAATATGCAGCCAGCAATGTGCAGCTTGGCATAGCCACACAGGCAAACACCCGGGCAGTGGATTTAGTCACCCACTGTGATTTCCTACTTTCCCAGAGATATGGAAAATCATTCTAAAATGATCAGCCATCTAAGCTTCTTGCATCTGACGATCTGAAAGTGTCCTAAAGCTAAGCAAGTGAAATGGGGCAGATTTAAAATACAACATAGTGAAGCAAGCTCAGAGAAATAAAGCTGTTTTTCCTTCCAAAACAACCATTACTTGTCTATGAGATGGGAGAATCTCAGCCGGGTATTATTTTCCTTTCAACTTTTCATTTGGTTAGGCCAATGCGATGTTTGGAGAAAACCTCATCCACTTTCACTTCTTTTACTGTTGGAAGGCAGGCACTGTCAGGGCCAACAATGCTTTATTAGTTGTGAAAAGTCATTTCCTTGCTCTCACTAAGCAAGTGAGCCCACCCTGACTATGC
Organism: Nestor notabilis; assembly: GCF_000696875.1. Classification (NCBI taxonomy): domain Eukaryota; kingdom Metazoa; phylum Chordata; class Aves; order Psittaciformes; family Psittacidae; genus Nestor; species Nestor notabilis. Next base: position 29,309 of record NW_009916520.1, on the reverse strand, counting down.
AGGTCTTAAGCCTGCTCTAGAGAGAAGTCAGAGGTTTCTTCTCCCTTGCCCATCCTGCAGATGCTCCAGTGGGGAGGACTGACAGAAGGGTTGCCACCGCAGGGACAGGAAGGCAGGAGGCCAAGACTATCCCTTGAAACCGCCACCAGGTGGCCAAGGAGTTTATTTTATTGTTATAGCAGAAAATGAATGCCCACTTTATTGCACGACAAGATTTCTCCTGCAGCCTCACCCACCTCTTTTGCTGTTCTCTCTTGGTGCTCAGTTCAGAGAACACATCTTCCTGTTGCAGACTTCCTCCTCCTGCAGAGCTGTAAAGGTTTTCTGTCCTCAGACCACACAGTTTCAAAGGGCTCACTGCAGGTGGCTGGAAAATGACAGAAATTATTTTGATAACCTCAGGAGCTCTCTCCAGCTCTGCTTCTAGATTGTGGATTTTAGAAGGCATAAAAGTCTGCTGTTACTCCTGAATCTTCAGATCACACCTCATTATTTTCTTGCTCTTCAGTTTTAAGAAGTCCCATACCCCAGTTGTGTGCACCATTACAGCTTGAGGAACCCAGGGTGGAAGTAACACAGATGTCGATTTATTTCTCACTGGTGTATAAGCCTGTAGTATCTATGACAATAAGCATATTAAGACCAGTACCACAGAAACTGCATCATTCAGCATGTGACTGGAGTCCCCTTCCATATTACTCTATGATTTGAGTAATTCACTCAAATCACAGAATCATAGAATGGTTTGGGTTAGAAGGGACCTTAAAGATCATCTAGTTCCAGTGTTCAAATTTGTTTCAGAAAAGCTTCCAGTGCTTGTGCAGTGGCAGCAGAGAGACAAGGGTGGGACACATTTTTTCCAGTGGTTCTGCAACATCTGTTGTCAGCATTAAGTGAGGCTACTGACAGTGCAGTGATGCAAGTGTCCTGTGTTTCCCTGGTTTAGTACAGCCTGTGTAAACATGCACATGTGCATTTGTGCCATGTTGAACCTCAGGGCCCACAGAAGCTAACCATGATGACCCATACTGCACCCCTTTACACACACGGGCATCCTCTCGCTAAGTTACTGCTGAAATGAGCAGGCTGACCCTCAGGGCTGAGGTACCACCCCACTGCCAAGAGGAACAAACTTTCTTTGTTTAGTCAATAGGAATGACTTTGCAGCAATTTAACTATTTACACCAACATAAAAAAAAAACACTGCTGAAAAAAATCTTTTGCTTAATAGCTGCTGTAGAAATACTGTCAAATTTTGCAATCCTGTCATGTGCTCTGCTTAGCCAGGACAACAGGAAATGCACTGCCAGCAGCTGATACCTGATTTTCACATGTTCCTTTAAGGCTGATGGTTAGTTGCTGCTAGCACATGGGAGCATTTGTAACCTCAGGGCAAGAGACTCTCTGACCTCCTCAAGGCCAATTGCATCTTGGGGGGCTTTCGTGCTACAGAAGAGAGTAAGCTGCCACAGGCCACAGTGGGAGTTCAGTTTATCCCAGGATCCTGGGTGTTACCAGGCAGGAATATGACATATACAAGAAAAACATACACCTAGCTTTTGCCTCCTTGCGCAAGGAGCCTTGGTGTGGTTCCCACATGTAACTTGACTGAGCCCTAAGAAAAAAGGAAAAAGAAAACATTTTATTCCAGCATTTAACAAATAGTGTTGTCTTTGACATCAGTCAATATCATTTCCATAGACAGGAAGATGTAATATTTCATGGCATAGGTTCACAGTGCGAGCTGGTGTGGCCTGACACCACTGCTAAGAGGCATTTCTCTGCTTCTACAAGAATCTGTTTATTTCTGCTTCTGCCCTGCCTCCTCCACTGTGCTGCTGCAAACATTTGTGTGCCCACATGGTGAGTCAGATCAGGGAACAGATTCAGATTAAAACTAAATATGTTTTTTGTGGGGTGTGTTTGTTTTGCTGGGTTAATTTTCATCTGGATCTCGATCAGAATCAGGTTCCCCATGTGGCTATGCAGATGATCTTGCCAAAAAGGGCACAAGGCAGCAAAGGGGCAGGAAGAAGCAGTGAACATCGGGTGAAACCATCTCTGTCAGTAGTGCCAGCTACCTGGAAGTGCATGTAAAATTATCATAGAATAATAGAATGGTTTGGGTTGGAAGGGACCTTAAAGATCATCTTGTTCCAAC
>NW_009916520.1:0-27117 GCF_000696875.1 Nestor notabilis | reverse complement strand
CCCCTGCCACTAGACCAGGTTGCTCAAAGACACGTCCAACCTTGTCTTGAACACTGCCAGGGGTGGGGTATCCAAACCTTTTCTGGGCAACCTGTTCCAGTGCCTCATCACCCTCACAGTAAAGGGCCACACCACCCTCCTTCTCTCTAATCTAAATCTATCCTCTTTCAGTTTAAAGCCATTCCCCCTTGTCCTATCCCTACAGGCCCATGTCAGAAGTCCCTCCCCAGATTTCTTGTGGGCTCCTTTAGGCACTGGAAGGTTGCTATAAGGTCTCCCTGGAGCCTTCTCTTCTCCAGGCAGAACAACTCCTAGTTCTCTCAGGCTGTCTTCATAGGAGAGGTGCTCCAGTCCTTGGAGCATCTTCATGGCCTCCTCTGGACTCACTCTCACAGGTCCACGTCATTCTTGTTTTGGGGGTTACAGAGCTGAATGCAGTAGTGCAGGTGGGGTCTCATGAGAGCAGAGTAGAGGAGCAGAATCACCTTCCTTGACCTGCTGATCACACTTCTTCTGACACAGCTCAGAATATGGTTGGCTTTCTGGGCTGTGAGCACATACTGATGGGTCATGATCAGTTTCTCATCAACCAACACCTCCAGGTCCTTCTCCTCAGGGCTGTTCTCAATCCAGTCTCCACCCAGCCTGTATTTGTTCTTGGGATTGCCCTGACCCCGGTGCAGGACCTTGCACTTGGCCTTATTGAACTTCACAAGGTTTGAGTGAGTCTACCCCTCAAGCCTGCCAAGGTGCCTCTGGATAGTCTTATTCCCTGGCAAGCTGCATTCAGTTTCCATGTTCTTTTCTAAATGCTTGCTCAGTTGACACTACATTACTTCATCTAGTTCATCATCCTGAGTCCTACCTACAGCAGAGAACTGAGTTGAGACTGGCATCTGAGAGAAAAAGCCCACAGTGCTGGGAAAGCAAACACTTCCTCCTATCTAATCTGCATTCTACGGGCCAGTGGAGTTGCACCATCAAGATATTTTCAGGAGCCAGGAAAGGACACCTTGGCAAGTGCCAAATATTGTACCAGAAGTGAGGTCCCTTTCCATCCAGCATCTCCAGGAGCTGCTATCCTGGCAGTACTTCCAGGTAGCCAGGGCCCAAAGAGTGGTGATACATCTGTGTTTTGGGTGAGCCTGTAGATCAGGCATGTGAAGTCAAGGAACTGACCCCTCTTGCTGAGGGACCCACTACCGGAAACCCAAAAGAAAGTGTTTGTGGACAGCAGCAATGCTGCTGCAGTATGAGACTGCAGCACATGTTGTTGGAGCACATGATCCCACAGGGAGCGAACGTGCATCACCATGCCTTTCTAGAGTACTACCTTGGACCACATTCCTGTGACTGAACAAGATGTGCCAGATGTGACTTAAGTGAGCTCCAGCTAGGCTGATGTGTAATTTGAAGGACTGAGCAGAACAGCTTTTGACAAGGTGTGAAAGGCAACTTCAGCAAGGGAGCACCATTGCAGTTCAGGGCTGTTAAGAGGGACACCAGCACATAATAGATGGGGGTGAAGGGCTGAGGAGGGGGAAGCCCAGATGACATGTAGCTTCTTCTGGGGGAAGAAGGGGGAAATAAAGGAAATCCCATGCTAAAGCAGGTGAGTCCCATGGAAGAAAACATGTGCTGAACCTGATTAGCAGCACATGGGTAGGTGGTATTCAAAGCACTCAGGCTTTCATCAGCAATAATAACATTCAGAAGGAGGTGGAGGTGTGGGAAAGAACAGGATTAAAAAACACCCATTACCATGTATCAAATCACTGGCGTCGTCTCCGGTGAACAGCTCATCAGAAACAGTGGGATCTGGAAGAGGACAGCCGCCATACGAGAGGCAGGCACTACCAGATCTCCCTGCATGAGCAGATGACTGCGTAGTGCCAGGTCTGGAAGTTGTCAAGGGTCTTGGGCTGCATCTAGACTGCCGTGCTACTGCCCCAAGACATGGATCTAAGAGAGAGATTTTGCTAGAGTAAGCACAGTCATTCAAGGCTTCAAACCACACCATCGCCGTACACTGCCAATATGGGGACTGCTGCTGCACACCTGGAGCTGTAGGAGACAATAAACCATGTCACTGCAGACAGAAGAAACATGCTAGAATGGGTCAAGCCCAGAGACAGAAGGCTTCCTGGTGCTGCATGCAGTCCCCCATAGCTGTCTGTCCTCTGCAGACAGTAGAACCCGGGGATCCCCAATTAAACCAAAGTCTCTTCCCACCCTCCTCCTTCTTCTGGACACCAGAGACTGACTGGTGGCTGAATATGGGGTCAGGAACTGTTATGTGCTCACCACCCACCTCCAGTTGCCCCACAGGTGAGCCTGGATGTATCCAGGGCTCTGCTACTTCCCCTGTCTGCATATCTAGGGTAAGAGCATGCTGCCTCTCATTTGCTGCCCATCTGCCTGTGGAGGAACCACTGCAGGCTTGCTACAGGCACAGTCCAAGCCCCCAGTCTTACAATATATTGCTTAAATGCCCAGGCATAATGCAGATGGTGACAGCCACCTTACCAGAGCTATTAGACAATCAGGGCAAACTACATACCAGGAGCTATGGAAATCTGGGAATGGCAGTGATAGATTTTTCCAGTACTGCATCAGAGACAGACACTTCTCTACCATAGAAAGAAAGGTGAAAACTGAGGTTTCATAATGCTACAGGGCAGGGTGGATAATACAAAAGCTAACTAAGGCAGATAGAGCCCTGCCCTCTTGCCTGCCCAACCACTGGCTGTCCTGGGAGCACATCACAGCTGTAAGAGCAGCATGTGCAGCCAACAACCCATAGGAGAGCGAATTTCATTACAAAGCATGCCATTCATCTAGGCACTGAAAAGTCTTGAGTGTCTACTAGCTTAACAGTGGAGCACTCAGCTCTGTAATAACATGGCCATTTCCTTAAGAGCTGAGCGTTAGGGACCTGTAAAATATCTGGGCCATAGCTGTTAATACAAACTCATGAAAAACACAGTGCGTGAAAAGCACCGGAGTCAACATTGCTCTAGGAAAGAAACAAATAAGGGGATGTTTGAACCTGACCATATGAGCTCATGAGTTCAGAGCTGAAGGCAAGAATATGAATCTGGTTACACTAGGAAATAATAGGAACTTACAATTTTGTGCCCTGTCCTTAGTGTTTCTGGCAGCTTACTTTAGTTAACTAGTTTTCTGAACCATCGCTATGTTGCCAAAGCAGGATCATTGAGGGATCAGATTTTAATGGATTTTTTTCTCTACAATAACTTCTATTACAACTACTGATTTGTATCCATAGGGATTAAATAAATGACAAATGTGTGTACATATTAAAAAAAAATTAAATATTTAATGGAATACACTTGGCAGGCAAACCACAATGGGGGTGGGGGAGAGGCCTGGGAAGCCAAGTGCATTGCCCACACTAATGGGGAGCAACAGGAACAGTGGTAGGAAATACTTGGCAATATTTAATGGTACGTGGCAAAATGCATGTAGGATGATACATAAAAGTATGGACAACTGAACTATAACCAAGGCTACAGGCAAGGGGACAACAGATTTTATTTTTCCAAAACCATTTACTCCCTAGTAATGAATGTAACGGACTCAGAGAGGCAAGGAAAATGGAACAGATCTCCATGCAATCTCAGTTGCTAGGATGTTGCTACCATCGCAAGGTGGTGACCAAATTGCCTTTCCTATTATTAAATTGGAGTAGGAAATCCTGCTACATCCACCCAATGTAGGATTGACTGCTACCATGGAAAGGGCTATGAAGAGCAGCTGTTGAAACATTCCTTTCCAAGCTTTGCTTCTTCCCATCATGCAGAATTAATGCGAAGCGCAGACGTCCAGCTACTATTGGATCTGCTTTATGCTCTAGAAGTCATCTGCATTTTTCTGATCTTGATGCAGAGCTTAGGACAGCTTTCATTTTAACCTACACCATGCTGAATTCTAGCTTCCTCACTTTCCAAGACACAACAACATCTTTTGTTCCTCCACTGTAATTAAATGTTGGCTTTGAAGAGGCCAGCTTGCTCTTCATCTTTCTTTTTAACACATCATAACCTGAAAAATGAACCCCGACAGGAAACCTGACATACCTAACCATGAAATTTCTCCAGCTAAACCACCTTCCTTGATGGATTCCTTGATGATTAGCCAATCCTCATGCATCTTACTGGGAGGAAGGAGAGCAGTCTGGCTTGCTGGTATTTCGTCCAAATACTCCAAGTGGGGAATGAGTTTTTTTACTTCAGCTCTGTAATTATAATCTGGTTCCTGGTGAAATTGAGAAAGTGGTCACTTGAACAGTTGATTTAACAGACTGTGGACTTCCACTAGCAGCACAGCAGTGTTCAAATTGTATGACTACCATATAATTTGAAACGCCTTTGATGAGGCAAACCTATTAATTCAACAGAAATAAAGACGGTCAAGAGTTTAATCTCACTGTTCTTTCTCCTTGCATAATTTCTACTAAAATTTATTGTGAACATGCCCTGAGCAGTGCAAACACATGACACCTGCCCAAAGGCTCCTTTGCTGTTTACCCACATGATTGTGGCATTTATCTTTGTTTTATTATGTATAATGTACGAAAGTGTACAAAGCCACTAATGCCCATGGAAAGCCTGGGCACCCTCAGCATTCAGCCAGCCTCTCTCCCTGCTTTTGTGATTCTCTGGTTGCTGCATCAATACTCAGGTGATAGGAAGACTTGAAAACACGTGATGAGTTTTGCTAAAGCTGCTGATGGAAAAGAGCGTTTTCATGGACTGTGTTTTTAGGCACACCCATAAACCAGGTACAGTGAGTGAACTGCACTGGTTTTCTGAGGCAGTCTTAAGGGGGTTGGTGTGGGATTTTATACACTGTTAGCTTACTTCAAACTACACTTTCTTCTGCAAGAAGTCACATACCAACAGCAGGTACACAGAAAGCTAAAATGGACTGCACTTGGGTTTCTTTTCTGTGTGCTGCAAAAACAATGCCATTGCTCCCAAAGCACATGGACTAAGTGTGACGATCATGGGGGAAAGCACGGGTATAGCCCCTTCTGCATGTGTGTGGGGAGCTGACATGTTATAAAATTATGCACAAGCACATGCCAATGCCTCAGGACCCCTGAACAGCAAGGCCAATCCAGAACAGTTACAACTGTGCTCAGAGCACACTGCAAATTGGGCTGTTTTGGTGGGTTCAGGTGGTGTGAAGACACCTTCATGTGGCACCTTTGTCTCTGGCAAAAGTTAGCAATACAGCAGGGCTGACTGGGTTGTGCGGCTTTGCAATGGGAATATTTTTGGTTAAAATAGTCTTAGATTACAAAAAGCAGCAATGATGAATGATACTAAAAGCAAATACAAAGCAAGAGCGCACTGCTAGTGGCAGAATATGAATGGACAGCTCCCTGCAAATCAATTGCTTCATCCAGATAAATGTTATAAATGTTATGCTTTTCAAGATATTGCATGCAATATTAGAAAACCTCACAAAGCCAAGTCCTCATTCAACACAGAGCTGTCACAAAGAGAAATCTTTCTGTTGCACCTGGCTGGCTGTATGCTCCCTTCCTCTGCACAATGCAGCACTGAGGCTGGCAGGGGGAATTCACCAAATAAAGGGTGTGTTTCTTGTTGTTGAGAGGCAAACACTGGAGTTCTCTAACTAAGCCTTTAATCTTAATTTAGAAAATGAGTCAACCAATCGCCATGCTACCCTGTACCACATGTACTCTGAACAGTGTCTGGGCTACAGCCGATTTCCAGGCATGTCCTACTGGAGAGGAGCATCATATTACACTCGTGGTACATTAGTGCGGCAGAGGCTGCAGGATTTATCATCAGGTTGGTGCTCTTGGTTTCGATAACAGGGGAAGATGAGCTCATCTGAAAATCAAATTACAGAGAGCAAACAGGCTGTCTGAAGAAAAAGCAGTAAATTTAGCTGGACCACTCTGTAGATTAAAAGTAAATAAATAGGAGAGCTTTTCACAGAGCTGTAGCAAGGGCCAGACTGCAAGAAGGAGCTTGAAGAATTAGAGCTGCCCATTTAGGGCACAGCAAAATAAGCCCATGTCTATTATTTTCTGTATTTCAGGTTCTATACCCTGAAGAAATACAAACTTCAGTTGAAACCGAGAAAGAAACAAAGTCCATGGAGAAACTCTCAGCAGCTGAGGGAAGGGCCACCTTTGTAATCACCCTGGGGCTGAGCAGCTTCCCAGCATGAAGACTGGGTCAGAGACTACAGTGAACTTACAGTCTGTCTCTGTTACGGTTCAGTGTAAAACACACCATCCCTTGCCAAATTCTGTCTGGCATTTGAATGCAGCTAATAGCACAGGAGTAGAGACAGCCTTTCAGCGTGGAGAATAGCAGTAGGGCACACTACCACACACCACTCCTCTTTGAACTCCTGCTATGTGACAACACACAGCAGCATCCCAAGGACTCATTTCCTCAGCTAAACAAACCAAGGACAATCTGTCATTTCTCCATTACAAGTACATTTAAGGACTGAAGATGCCAAGAGAAAACTACATCCTCCAAAATAACCACTTTTGCCTGTCAGGAATGATGAGAGTCTTTCTATGCTGTTAAGATATACTGCACCATTTTCAAGGTAGGAAGCTATGATAAGGAAGTGTTAGAAGTTGTATTTGGCTCCATGAGAGCCAAAAAAATAAGCATACTTTGTTCATCAGAAGCAGGCAGTGCTTCCTTACTGTAGGAATATATTTTTTCCTCTCATGATTGCATCATTTGGTTACAAATAGTTACAAGTGTAGTCTCTGAAGTATACTTCTACCAGTTCAAAACAGAAGGGCAAGAGTACAATATTTTCTTTTGTATTCTAGAGAGGAATATTATCATAGCTAAAGCACTACGTTCTGTGGCTCATTTTACTGAGGGATATGATCAAGCCAACAATTAAATCTGAAAAATGCTAATAACTCATCTATATAAGAAGTGAGAATATTTAAAATACGTGTATGTCTACTACATGATTGACTGTTAGCGATAGCACCTCAGTTTTCAAGTCGAAATCCAGGACAAATATCAAACCCAACCCTTTATGAAAATTAGTAGCATGGGCATGATCATTTTGAAACGCACAGCGAAGCTATGGAACGTGGCACAGTGGAGTCCCAGCACCAAGCCCTGCTCTGCTTTCTAACCCTGCATTATCAGCTCTTTATGGAGTTATTGGGGATTGCAGCATTCAAAGTGAGTGCTGTGAATTACATAACTATGTGTATGCGCATAGGTCTGGGACCTTCCAAAAGACCTGGATGACAATATATTGTGCACCGGCCATAAACTGTCATCTGACGATATGCATTAGACATTATGTGACCAAAATGAGCAACAGTCTTATCTGACCAAGTTTTTTAAACTCTGCTTTTCCTCCAATTACTTTTTCAGTATATGACAAGATGCTTGTTTTTACATCCCAACAGATAATGTATCACTGTGTTTTCATCTTTATGACACAGAGGATCTCATGCCCTCAACAACCTCCACAGAACCTCCACAGAAATGGTTTTATAATTTCAGTACATAAAAGGTAAACTACTGTACTTTTTGGTCATTTGATTTTAACCTTTCAGGGAAAAGGACAAGTAGCAGCCCCTACAACACTGCTTTTCCTAGTTATCTCAAGCTTTGTTTTTCTGAGGGTTCAACTTTTGAATGTGGTGGTCCTGGAGCATTTGCTGTTGGACCAGAGAGCCTCCTAGAAGAAATGTAAAAGCCCAAATACATACAGGTAATTGAGACATTGCAATTGGCACATCTTGTAAGAAAATATTGGCTGCCTTCTAACCTGCTTCAAGATCCCTACAGGCTAGAAAGATCCAAATAGCTGGGGTCCACGCTCTCCTTGGTCTTCCTTTAAGATGTCTGTTTGCACTTGAAGCTGGGAGTAGACAGAACAGCTGTATAGATCAGAAAAAGCTCATTTCTAGTTCAATCCCATTCTCATAGGTAAAAAAGAACACACTGCTAGGAAACAGGCCTGAGTCTTCACTAGCACTCCTTGTATTTCATTTGTGCTCATCTTGGAGACAATATGCATGAGGAGACAATATCAACAGAAATAAAAATGGGAAATACATCCCATATCATCACTCAGAGTGATACAATAAGATGATGCAGAAACATTTCTCATTTCCAACTCAGAACTAAAAATGCATTGCCAAAAATTAACACAATATACACAAACCAAATTCTCACCTTTGCAGATTCTGCATTTGGCTTCAGACAAATAGAGTTGCCCTCCACTGTCAGGTGGCTCAACTTGCAACAAAGTCCCAGGTACTGCATCTGGTTGATGTCCTCAATATTGTTCCCTTCCAGGTCCAAAACCTCAAGTTGATCCAGCCAGGGCAGCTGGCTCAGCTCAGAGATATTGTTATAGGCTATGTAAAGTTCCTCAGCAGAAGTAAACAAAACAAACATGTAAGTCACAGGCTTGCACAAGCAACACTCAAGCTTTGCAAAATATTTTCTGATATTTGAAATATTACATGACAGCATGAAATTAGCATGCAAGTGAATGTCTTTCAAGTGTGGCTGTTGCCACCTTAAATAACTAGGGCTAATAGGGCAGCGAACACTATGCTGCATTAGGCATCTTCAGAATCAGACCTGAATGTTATACCTCATAAAAAAAAAATACTATGGCATCTTTTAAACTAACACATGCAATCCAAGGCATCTAACTAAAGTCCTTTAGAAAAACAAAGAGTGAGAAGAGAAAAAAGACTACAAGTAAAAAGTATCAACTGAAGAGAGTTTTGAGATTGTTATTTGGCAGGACACATCTATACTTACTCTTAGAGAGCTGCAGGAAGAGATCCCATCTAAATCCGAGAGCCCACAGTGAGCCATCCACAGGATGCAGAGATGGGACAATGTGGTTCCAAGATCCCTTATAAAAGAAACAATCCAAGCTCTATTTGAATGGATAAAGGAACTCAAAACTTGCTTCTTTTTCCTAAGACTAGGCCATTGCTACTTCCTTCAAATTTCACATTGCTTACAAGAAAGGTCATTAAAAATGTTCACCTTCAAAGATGGAGAATAAAATTATATTCCACTCTACCTCTCTCTCAGACATCTTTGTTCTTGTATGACAACATGTCGCTCCAGTTCAGTTTGATTAAGATTCTTCAAAGAGCTACGTCATGGTAATTCTGCCATAAATCGCAGGTAATTGCTAAGAATTAAGTGAAGTTTGTTTATGCTGGCATCATTCACTCTACACACATAACCCAAATTAACATATCTCAGCTGACTGCAAAGTCACCTCACTCTGTCCTCTTATGGAGTTACCTTTCTTCTGATTTTGCAGTTGAAAGGAATAGCACTCTTGCCAAATAACATTTTTTGAATGAGGAGAAAATTATAACCCTTTCCATCATATTTGCCTACCCTTTAGGTCTAGCAAAATATAAATAAGGGATCATTTATATGAATTCCAACTTTCCTGGTCCTAACCCAGAAAACCACATACTGACCTGCTTAAGTCCATTGCCACAGTGTGCAATAGAAAGATAATGCTAAATGCAGAAATGGTGGCAAATCAAACTTGGGGCTGAACCACCTTCCATTTTGGTAACACTAAGTTGCATTAAGCCACTACTCAATCATAACAAAATACGGAACTTTATGAAATAACAAAGCAATCAGAAACTCAGAATTCTTTACTGTAGCCATGATGGCAGGCTACCTGAATAATAAACAGCTAATCAGTGGGGAACTATACATGGGGACAGTTTATCAGAGGAGTTCACAGAATCACAGCAATGGCTAATGTTGGAAGGGACCCCTGGAAATAAACTTGTCCAGTCCTGCTCAGGCAGGGTCAGTTATCCAGGACCACATTCAAACAGCTAAAATGGTTCTTAAATAGAGATTCTTGGACTTAAAAATGGTGGATTAGCTATCTTCTAATAATATCAATTTTTATAATCATAGAATAGTTAGGGTTGGAAAGGACCTTAAGATTATCTAGTTCCGACCCCCCTGCCATGGGCAGGGACACATCACATTAGACCATGTTGCCCAAGACTCTGTCCACTATATGTTATAATAAATAAATCAATAATAATAATTAAATAATTATTTAATGCACTGTCTAGGCACAATTGCAGAAGAGAAAATAATATGGTCACGGTGTCCCTTCTGATCTTGGAATACAGTTCCCTTACTCATGTCTTCTTTCTATGGATCATGGGGGAAAAGAGCAGCTTTGCATTGCCCTCTGAGAACCTCTTGCAGCTGTGATGCATCCTTGCAGAAAAAAGCCCTACAGTCAAATTGCCTGCTTCAGGGGTACTGCACAGCCAGCCAGTCCTAGAGGCCAGAACAGTACTTTTACAAGTGCGGATGTATTCTTGGCTGAGTTTTTTTGTTGTTTCTTCACTATCTGAACACTTGGGAAGGGCCATGTCAGGAGAAAGGAGACTGCATAAAGCTGAATAAAAGATGGATGCATGGAAAAATATGCCCAGATGCCTCTCTTCTGCGATTTGCCCAATACAGGATTGAATAAGAGTCTCTAGTGTGAAATTGGGGATTTTCACCCCTCTGCCTTCTGGGTTTGTCCACAGGCATAATTCAGACCCATCTCACTTCATCCATCCACCACCACTGCAGGAGCCCCATGCATTGGGTGTCTCTGATCATCTCTTCTTTGGATGCCGCAAATTTAAATAAGCTCATGATGGATACACCATACAATGTGTTTGCAGAACATTTTATAGCCTTTGAAGTACAAACAATGCAGTTGGTCTAATGGCCAGAACAAAGCCAAGAAAAATCTCAGTCACACAGGACATCTCTTTCTGTCTAAGGCTACTCCTCCTTACAGGAGAAAACCCTCAACTGACGTAAGCCACAACTGCTTCACTGAATTTTGTGTATCTAGGCAGCTTGCCTGTACTGACACAGGACATCGCTGTCTAGTAGAGACACACGGATAAAGCAAGCCAAGCACACAGAAACTCCCTTTATGTATAAACAATACAGTTCCTTCTGCCAATTTGCTGCAAAATTATTTTACCTTTTACAGCTATCAGGGCAACAAGGAACACTTGGTATTGTGTCACTGTACCTGTGACACCTAAAAAGATGGAAGTTTATCACATCTCCTTCCAAGTACTCATTCAGATTTGCCTGTCCTGAAGGATCATAATGTCCCTGTATGTTACCACATCCCATGTTACAAAAGTATTCCCATTCTGCCTTGCAGAAGATCTTCCAGGGACTATTTATGTTGTATTTTATAAATAAAACAAACACTGGTTTCTAAGGCTTCCTTAAGGAACAGATGCCTCCAAAGTAGTATTTACATAAATTTATTATTAGATTTGCAAGCTGCATGCCTATAATAGGAAAGAAATTAAATTAAATTACAAAAGTAGAACCTACCAGCAACCAAGGCCAACACATCCATAAACATAAATATGGCATTAGGAGTAATGTGAAGGAACTACATTGCTCATTTCACAACCCACTTAAAGCACTGATGAGTTTTTCAAATTTCAGGCAAATTTTGGTGCAAAATTTTCTTTTCTGTAGACTGCTGAACATAGCTAAAGAAAGCGGTCACGCTCATTTTTGTATCATTGGAACAGTGTTTCTGATAGACTCTCTGTTTATTAGGCCATCAAAACTGAAGACAGCCTAACCTGATTATTTTACATGGTAAGGTATTTTACATGGTAAGGTATGATTAATGAATTTAATTTTTATTTTTTCTTTGTCTTGTACCCCCTAACTGAAGGTCTTTTGTTACACAAGGAGCTTTCAGTAACATGCTTGTTCTTAACATTTCTCTGCCAGTATAAAGGATGCCAAAATAAAGCAACAGATTAATTCCAAAGCAGATTTTACACAAGGCCCTGAGAAGAAACAGCTATCCCCTCCATTGCTAAAACCTGTATCACTTCACTGATTTTGAAGAAGCAGCCCCCTCCTCTTACTCAGGGGTCAAAGACTTATACAGTTAAATCATATTTCCCTCTGTGTGTTATGGTTTTCAGTTCCAGTGCTGGCTATGGCTAAACCAGTGCACACAAATGGGGTCAGTCCCTACTCACAGCACCTACTAAGTCACGCACAGCACATATTCACTATAAATTATTAGCCAATAAATCTTCAAACATTCTCCTGCTGCAGACACCATTAGAAGACACTAATTCAAATTACTTCTAAAACCTACTTACCTTACTCTTTACAATTTACACTGTCAAGTCTGTAGTCTCAAATCTGTACCATTTTCATTCATGGGTTGTAGCTCTGACTATCCTACAGCTAACTTCAGCACAAATCAGGAGCAGCATGTTTAATAAGGTCAATACTAATCAAAGTATTAGACATTTTAAACTGGTTGGTTAGTATTAGTATTGCACAGAAAGGAATTCGGTTGTATATCCCATGTCTTGGGTACTTGCAAAAGGCAGAACTGCTGCATTTGTTTGCAGTACAACCCAATGTTTGATAACGGGCCTCGTTATTAAGAAATGCTTATAGAGACACTTCAGAAAAGAAAAAAAAAAGGAAGATAATGGAGACTGGTTTCTTAGGATACAAAAGCTGGCTGTCCCAAGCTCACCTTTAACTCATGACACAATATACTAAGAAAGCATGAACTTTGTTGCAGTGTTTGGTATCACTCAGCTCACATCAGCCCTCTATTTCAGGAAAGGGAGCTAGCAAGCCAAGGCATCTTTGTCCTCTTCCTCTTCAGAAGAGCACTTCACCTCTTAGGAACGGCAAATGATGCTGTCTCTCCTTCCCTGCTACTGTAGACAAGCAGCAGTGAGGACAAGAGGCAAAAGGACTTTTTCCTCTGCCCAGCCCTGATCGCAGAACTTTGCTGCAAGTTAAAGCCAGGAACAAAGTTCCCCTCACTGACTCTGGGGTCATGCTAGCTGCTGGAAGAGCCTAAAGTTCTCGATCATTCAGTCACATTTTGGCCCTGCAGATCTTTACTCCTGCGTCCGTAACAAGTCATCTCCAGTCAGAGATGTTATCACAGCAAAGTACATCTGCAAATATTTTATTCGGTAACTAACAAACTAATCTTTTGGAATCTGTGTGAATCACGCTGCAGCATCACGGAAAACTCCCTTGTTAATTATTACATAGATAATTGCTCCCAAAAGCATGTCTGCTGTAAGGTGAAATGGCAATTTAAGTCAAAGCAAGCCGCTCCCCACAGCCGCATGCACCTGCATTTCTGAAAATAGTTCTGAAACATTCTGGCTGATGAGAAGAGAACTTAAGAGCTTGCAAGAGATGGGAGTGCCTCCTCTGGGATCAGCCCTATTGCATCCAGCACGTCCACCTCGGAGGGGGCCAGAGCAAAGCAAGGAGTTGTGTGAGCACGCATGACTGTCGTGTCCATGCAAGCATGCACACGGGTATGTTTTCATTTATGTCAAGTGCAGAGGGTCAGATCAGACCAAACCAGGGAGATGCATCTCATGACTTTTTAACAAGAAATGGAATTAACAGGAATCTCCCTGATAAGAATTCACTGGGGTAAATTGTTTTACTACAATAATAAACTCTTTATAGCAAATTACCAGGTGAACAAGAGAGAAAATCCACTAAAATTATACATGTGGTGTAATAAAACACGACCCCTAAAGTAATCATTGACTGAGACAAAGATTAAAGAGGCACATGTCAGAGACCAGAACCCTCCTGTATTAGGCATGACATAAACACATAGAAAGTGACAGCTTCTATTAAAAAAAAAAAATAGGGTTGAGAATATGGTTGAGAAGTTTGACAGCTGAAATAGGAAAAAAATGAGACATTGTACAAGGCTGGTGGCACTTGGTCATATGGTGCAGCACAGGAGAACCCTGGTAATGTGCAAACAATAAAGAGCATACTGAAAGAAGCAAAGGACACTGTAGAGGAAACATAGCTCCCATTAATGTACACAACGAATAATTCAATTACAGTAGACAAGATTCCCATCCTGAGCGGCGTGGAACCTGGGAACTTTAGAGGAAGGGCAAGGAAGTAATAGGTAATGCAACTGTATATCCTGCAGCTCAGGTCTGAAGCAGAGACAGGGCATGGGGTGGGAATGCGTACATCATATCTTTTAGTTGTGATAAACAGAGGATTACAGCCTCTGAGGTTGCCAAACCACTGTCCTCCAGAGCAATTACTCCACATGCACCTACGCACTTGCCTGAAGAACACACACTGAATACCAGATCATGTTTTTAGTATCCAAAAGTGCCAAGAAACAAACATATAGTTTCACCTTGGACCCACAAACTTGCATTTATAATTGATTTTTAAAAAGTAATACTAATAAACTGAAGGGTTTGAAACCTGGGTTCTAACTATCTCCAGATACTGCTGCAGGAATGGGAATGAATCAAACAACTCTGTGTTTCTGTGAGGGTCTTGGCAACACTCTCTGCACTTGTGCATGACTCTTCAGGATTTCTTTCCCATGAAATCTGATGCTCCCATCTTGTCATCACTCCCCCAGCCTGAGGGAGAGCAGAGGGGCAAGGAACAGTTTTGGCTTGCAACACCTAATAACAAGTTTGAGAAATAATGTGTTCTTCCATTAATCCAACATCCTTGTTCTTCAGGGATTGATTTGTTCCAGCCAAAATTTTACTGGACAGAGACCAGACCTAGAGAGCCAAATCCTGCTCTTGGTTTCACCACAATAAATCTTGAATAGCTCCACTGAGATCAAGCTACTCGGTAAACATTTACAACAGCACAACCCTGAACACATTCATCAGCTTTAAAACCATAGTTTCTTTTGGAAGCTGTTTTTGAATCATTCACCTTCTAATAAAACACTAAATCCACTGAACTTCCAAACTATCTCAAAGCACACATGCATCTGTTGAAAAAATCTTCAGTAGCAAGATATCTAAAATAGCCATTAATGTAGATATTATTTCGTTTTTAAGGTCGCTCTGAAAACAGATGCACTGGTAATTGAAGAGATCCAGATTTTTAAAAAATGACCAAATTACACTCTTCCAAAATAAAGGAAAAAAAAGAAATCTCATCTCTGATCTACAGAAATCAAGTAGAATTTATCAAGCAGCACTGTGATAACAATGATCCAGTCCATATGTCAGCACACAATGATTTGGTTGTACAGATAGCTCTGACATCAGAAGCAAAAGCTTTTAAAGCCTGAATGTTATTTAAATCAGTAACATATGTCCTAATAGGAAGTTTACATAACAGTTTCATTGTACTCTCAAATAGCTGTATTCAGAATTGTAAAACTGATTGTATGCATGTGTTGCTTGTACTTGATCAAAACCACGACACAGGCCCCAAGTCAGCAAGCAGTGCTGAGGCCATGTCCTTATGTCCCTCCCATGTCCTTCTGAAGTCAAACAAATGTCATATGAATGTGAAGACCTGACTCGCTTTGCAGTATTGCAGCCTTGGTTGGTTTTGTACTTACTCTTCCAAATTCAAGTAGCAATATGCTGAATACCATTGTCTTGGGTCTCCTCTTACTTGCACCTCACACAGTCACGGCACATAGGCTGCTTTAAGCTTACTTAAGCAAACATGAACCACTGCCCAAGATGTAAGATAACAAGGATCATGTCCCATCTTTTGCTGCCAGAAGCCCACTTTTAGGCTGAAATGCCATGGAAATGTAGCACCTAATATTCTGGCCTCATTCTTCTGAACTCTGCAGCTTTTTCACTTTTCCAAGTAAGGGTTCTTAATCCTGCTGAGACATGTTACTGGAGACTTCAAAAACTAAGCAAAAAGAAACTTTCCTAGGCAATTCTCAACTCATAAGCTTAAACACATTAGAGAAAGGCAAGCATGTTTTAGGCTGAACAGAAACCATGCATTTACAAAATGTCTTTTAAAATAACTCCCTTTTACATGCAAATGAAGAATTTGTGCGAATGAACAGTTATTGTTGCCAAAGGTCTCTGCAGTAGGGTGTCTCTGTTGTCCCACCTTTTTGAGGCAAACTTCACATCAGTAAGAAGCTGTTTCCCAAATGGGCTGCAGTGGTTATGCTACTGGCAATATTTCTCCCAACAAAAGGATTTCACAGTTTTATTCCTCTTTTGTTTGTTTGTTTTTGTTGCTCATTGGTAGCTTTTAAGTTTCAAGTTTGGAAAGGGGCAAAGGTCTGGCATATTGCTTTTTTACCTGTGGGTCTCTGCCGCACACTTTGCTGACAGCAGGAAACACAGCTCCCACAGTGCTGCACAATGGGTAAGCTGGGGAGAACATTCAGGGTTTCACGCTTTGTCCAGCCCCCAACTCTGCCTTCTCAGCTTTGTTATGCCAAAGTGAAAGCCAGCTGCTGCAGCTTTCATGGGCTTGCTAAAGCAGCTTGTGATTATCAAGGAGCCACATGCTTTTGGCCAGCACTTTCTCTAAAGTGAAAGCCTGAAAACAAGGACGGAAGATTAGCTGGCTACAGCAGTCAAAATCATGAACCGTTCAAGGCAGTTTGGTTTTTGTACAGGACTGGAGCCAGAGACCATGCTGGTGGTCCTGATTGGTAGAGTACTTGAGCTCTATCATGACACATCTGTGACCAGTGCTTCAACCAGAGACACTCCAAAAAAAATCTTGTTCCACCAATACCAATGCCAAACCTCCTCCTACCTTCAGTGGGGCCGAGATCTCCCTCTCTGGTGCCAGCAGGCTAGAGTGGCACCTGGAGACAAGAGATGACAACAGAGGAAGAACCCAACCCCAATGAGATACATCTCTGGGCCATCCTTCACTTACATTTTCACTCATCGTTGTTGCTTCTCATTGCCTCATTGAACTCACTGTAGCAACCACAATATTACACTAAGTGCTATGATACTTGCAAGCACTTTATTTTCCATGTCAGATTATACCTCATTTAAACCAGAAGTGCTTGCTGAGACCAAGAGGAAAAAGGTATTTGTAAATTAAATTGAGTGCTGATACACACACTTCTGCAACTAGTCATAGTCATGCTTAAGTTGACCCAGACACTTCTGTTAAAGTTAATACACATGAAATATAGCTTTACTTTCAAGTGTTCTCATTTTTAGTTGCTGTCAAAAAACTTAAAGCAGAATAATGGGCTTGATCAAAGTTGATGTGCTTGGAGTTAGGAACAGCAATTCCCTAACACACGAATATACAGTGTGCGTGGGAACGATAACGTAATTTTGCGTTAATTTCCTTTTGATCATTAAAATTGCTTGTCAGCTTAGTTACTGGTAGCAGTTTAACAATGAAAGATCAGTTGCCTTAACTCAGGTCCCAGAGTCTGAAAAGAGTAGGGGTTGCCAAAGTGTGGTTCTGTGGGCCAAGACCTGCCCTTGATCTTTTTTTTCCACCATACTCCAGCTCCCGCCCTTGGCATGAAGCTGCACCCCAGAGATGCTGCAGAAACCAACTGCACTGGGCTGCATCTCACTGAGTGCATTCCATCTTCCACAAGAGCAAGTGAATTTTCAAATAGTATAAAGCTGAGACAGTAAATAAAACTCTCACGCCCACATATCCATTGCCCCTCAATTTAGCCCTAGAGCTACTGACGGTTCCTATAGTTTTGGCAATTGTTCATTCTCATTGTTGAAAGTTTACATATTAAAAAAAAGATAATGAAACTGTGGTTACAGAATGAGTTATTTACATTAAAGGAATGAATCCCGCAGTGCTTTAAAATTTCCTGCATGAATAACTTTTCAGTCTCCCACATATTGTGTGCCTGTTTCACAGCATGTTCGAGGTCTGAGCTTTGGCAGAGTAAGACAGATATATTGCAGCTTTGATTTAGTATAGATCTCATCCTTCAAAATCAACATTTGAAACTTTTAATGCTGCAGGGTAAGCAGAAGGAATATTCTGTAAAAGATCCATATCAATTGACAGATACAGTGATGTAAAGACACACAAACAAAAAAGCCCCCAAACCCCTGTTTCTAAGTACCATAAACAAACAGATTTCTAGATTAATTGACCATACAGAACTAAAGAATTGGATCAGCTGTGAATTGCTATTCAACTTTTGTCATGGTAATGGCTATAGAGCTTCCACTGGAAAAACAACCAAAACTTGAGATACTGCAGAAGTGGGTTGATATGAAAACCTAGAGCAAAAAAGTAAATTAAAGTGATTTAGTCTGAATGTACAGTGATGGGAATGCAGGTTCTTGAGTTTCTTTAGATTTGGCACATTTGTAAGATACTAATGATTTTCTTCCATGGCTGATGGACATTTCTTCCTTCCTTTCTATCTGTGCATATATTCAATAAGAAAACAGAATAAACACAGAAGCTTGCAAGGAACAGATACAGGAACAACTTGTGCCTGCGAATGGCTGGCAAATGCCAGTTGATTTCCTCCAAATTTATTGCTCTCTCAGCCTCTAATGTTCACCCCAGATTTGGCATGATAGACTTGTCTCCATATTTCCTGTGTCAAGACTTTCCTTAAATGACAGGTTCAAGGGAGACATTCTCTGCTTGTACTGGCCTCCAGATGTTCTTTCATTACAAGCAGATGATACAGAAAAGAAACTTGGGGGACCCCTGAGTCCATCAGCCTGACTACTGAGGCAGATGAGACCTTATAGGTTTCCATACTGAGTGTGTTGCTACAACACAGAACCTCAGTATTTATTTCACAGTACACCAATAGACATCCCAGATCTGGTGCAGGTGTGTTAATTGGATGTACAGTAAATTCCACACCCCATAGCCTGACTCCTTCCAAGCCGAAGCCGATTCCCACTCCAGTGGGATCTAGCAGTAGGTGTTGTAATGTGTCCTCAGTCATACAGATGAGCCTTAAGGCAGAAGTGCAAACCCTCACAAGGGCTCTCAGCTGCCAGAGAAGCCACTGATCAGTTCCCCTGATCGAGGGAGAAACCTCATCATATGTGAGCAGAGTGGCTCCCTAGCCACATTATTAAAAAGCAGACACGCATACCATGAATTTCAGTGGCTCTCTGTATCTCTCATGTGAAGACAAATGATTCCAAGTTGACATACCTATCAATTTTTACATAAGCTAACTCAAATGTACTGTACAAACAATCTGATATCACTATTAAGTAAGGACAGTAAGAAATGAAATATTTCACAAGACACAAATATATAGATTACAGATATACAGTTTTCTTTCAAACTATGTTGAGACTAACGTTTCTTCTGCTCCATTAAGTTAGCTTGGGAATGCAAAAAGAAAAAAAACACCTCAGTGAAGATGGCTATGAGTGGTATTTAATATTAATGAGTGTAAAAGGTAGAGAAAGATGACTCCCCGTGATCAGGATGCTTTGTCATTTGGAAGTAAATACCAGTTAACCGAAACTATTTAATAAAATAATGAGATTCTTGAAAACAAAAAACCCCAATCCACTCAGGAAAAAAAAAACCACAAAATGCACTTTTGCCTTAGAGCAGTGGTAAGAATCATTGCATATTGCAAATGAGAGCAGATACTCAAAATATACAATATTTTCTTATTCACATAGATGAACCTTTCAGAAGGTCTTTTCAACAATGGTCACTGTATTGTTTAAACACAAGTGACAAAATAAGAGCCGTTACACAAATAAGCACATTTTCAACTATTTTTAAGATCCTCCAGTATGATTTAGCAACTATAATGTGTTTATTCTATAAGGAGAAAAATTATGCTGCTGATTCTTACTATTTCTAGGATCAAAATTTAACATGTGGCAGTAAAACCTTTTTTTCTTTAATTTAAGAAGTTTTTATGCAACAAACGTTGCATTTAAAAACTGGGTTTACCTTGAGAAGTTAAGAGCAAGAACTCTAAAAAAGTCTGTGGGACCTTAATAAGGATAATTATTATAATTATTAATAAGGGCAAGATAAACTAAACAACAATAAGCAGAGTAACCCAAAGCACTATAAGTTCTTGCCTAAGATGAAATGAAGCAGAGGAAAGTGCATAGTAGGACCATGAGGCTGATGAAGTTCAAACCAGGAGCTGCTACAAACGGTCTTTCAAACATACAATCCTTCGTAAAACTTCTGTTACGAAAAGTGGGTTGTAGGCTTCATTATCAGACTTTTGTGTTCAGGTTCTCACCTCCACAACAAGAACATGAAGTGCAGCTTAAGGTGAAGAACGTACACATATTAATACCTGCTGATGGAATTGCAAACTTAGCCTAAAACACCAAGGCATTTCTTAGTTCTTTTTGCAGGTATTGATCCACCCAAGAGACCTGGTGCACCCTGTAAAGATCTCAGGACAGAAGGATGAAACTTTGCCAAACAGCAAATCAGAAATAAATCTACTGAAAAAGTGTGCATGTATTTTAGGAAAAAAATAGCAGCAGGTCCTTTGTGTGCAGTAATGTGTCCACAGAAAAAAAGAACAACTAAATTAACTTCTGGGGGAATATTTTATAGAAATTAGATTGCAAAAACTGATTGCACACTGAAATTCTATTTATTTTTCTTTGTTTATTCATATTGCTTGGCAGTTAACAACTGATGAATACAACCATACAGCTTAATCTCCCCTCCAACCTGACTCTCTTCCTTTTTTAAAATCAGCATTCCAAGAACATAATTTCCCACTGAATATAATTATTTTCAATTAAAAAAAAAACCCAAACAAAAAACCCAAACCCAAGCTGCAGACAAGCAACTCTAGTACAAGAGAATCGAAGCAACCTACAAACCCATTAAACCAATGCCAAGATTATTTTCTTACCTATTTCCATGAAGACAACAATTCCGCAGCTGGATAGCTCCACTGGCAATTGGATAATTACTAGTCCTTCCCAGCCCAGTTCTTCGGATTTTCTCAGACAACAGTTATAACCATTCTTTCTCACCATTGACTAAAATGAACATTTAGGTGTAAATTTTCATTAGTGATCCCTGATACTGCCAGCTGAATCAGAGCAGCTGCAAACACTAATAGCCAGGCAGGTAAGTACTTACTTGCTGGCAGAGATCAGCTAGTTATTACCAATGTTTTTATTTATCATATTATAGTAGCCATCCAGAGCATGTAAGTGAGATCATGATCCCATTAGGCAAAGCCTTGTACATAACTCATTCAAAAGACTTTGTTTGCTCTGGAGACTGAAACTGAGATTGAAAATACAATGAATTTCTACAGCTAACCGAGGATGCTATAGAAACAACAGCTAACACAGGAACTGAGTCAGATTTTTAAAGTCCTAGTTCAGTGGCTCATCCACAAAGCCAAGTCTTGCCACAACCTAGTCTAGCCAAAGCCTAGTCAGCCACAAAGCCCCTAGTCATTACCATTGCTATCTCCAGCTGGTTCAAAGAGTAAAGCTGCCCCTGTAATCCCAGAGACTGGAAGCAGGTGAGCTGGTGGACCCCTAAAAGGTTCCTTATTCACTAAAAACAAATTGGTGCATCATAAGTAATCGCTGCTTGTAAGCAAATAGTATTTGTATAGAACTTCATATGTTCCCTTTGGAAATGACAAAAGCTTTTATCTATGTATTTTCTTGATGAAGGAAAGGAGACATGATGTATAGAGGGTGAGAGGAGCCAGAGATACGGCTTTTGCAGGTGTGGATGCATGCACTTGCTTCTGCTTAATGACCTTAAAAGAGTGAGGGCTTGAATTCTTCTCATGGGACCAAACAGTCTACCCTCAGAAGTCAGAGAAGGCAGGCAGGAAGCCTCTATTCTCAGACCTTCTCAGAAGGGGAAAGCTGAGAAATATCCGTCTTCCCTCTAACTCACTGACCCCCTGGAACACACCATACTGTCAGCACATCTGCAACTTGGGGACTTCTTGCTTTGAGATGAGCCACATCTCCTGGGTAGACAACACCAAGTGAAGCTGGACCCCAGACAAAATTACACATGGAAAACGTTTAAGGCCTTCATGCCAACAAGCCCAGGTCCCAACAGAGGTATTTACTGCTCAAATATTCAACAGAGCTACTTTGGCAACGTAGTGGCTGAGGAAGCAGTAAAGAGAAGCTGGACTCTCATCTCAGATAGGTGCATGGCACAAGAAAGCACCCTGAAAGGAAAGGACACTTTTTACCAAACATATTCAAAGTGGTGTACTTATTCAGATGGGCAGAGAAAAGGGGCACAATTATTTATTAAATGATGGGTTTACCTTAACTTGCAGGTGTTTACTGGCAGACTTGCTCCATACATTATCTATTATTTATTTACTTCACTATTTCACCAGCCACGTTCGCTCTGTAAAAAGTTTTGTGGTCTCTGGTGATCCTGTTAAGGTTTTCATGCCCTGTATTGTACCACAGCTTGGATCACAAAATAGAAACATGGTAGTGGTGCCCCTGGGGGAAGAAAACTACCTCAATGGAACTGCTCAGGTGACAGTGAAAGCAGATCCTCTCTGCTCTAAGATGAGACGAATGCACTAGTCTATCCCCACTGACCCTGTCATGACCAGGAGACTTTTAAACTTGGAGCTGCAACAGTAGGACCTATTTCATAACCCTGTTCCTTACAGATACGCTCTGTACCTG
Source organism: Nestor notabilis (assembly GCF_000696875.1). Classification (NCBI taxonomy): domain Eukaryota; kingdom Metazoa; phylum Chordata; class Aves; order Psittaciformes; family Psittacidae; genus Nestor; species Nestor notabilis. The sequence continues at coordinate 4,595 of NW_009916520.1, read as the reverse complement.
GCAGCCTGAAATCAGTGGCAGGAGAGTTTCAGCTAGAGAAGGCAGCATAAAACATAATGTTGAAGGCATGAACCATGGAAAGACACTATAAGGCCATAAGCTTGTGCTGGTGTCCTTCACACTTGCTGTAGAATGGACCCTGACCTCCAGAACCACAGCAGTGTATTTACACAGAAAACAAGTTCAGCTTTCCTTGCTGGTGAATCAGCCCATCAGACTCTCTGATATCTAAAGTCGTAGACATTCACACTTTCTACTTTGGGCACCTGACCTGGTGAAATCAAAGCAAGAAAAGACAGAAGCAATACATTGCCTTCCTAGTCAAGGGAGAGCTAGGCATCTCAGAGAGGTCTACCCAGAACAGATAAAATGGTCAAAGCAATCAGATTTCCCTAGGGCCTAATGCAGACAGGCCGACTGTGCTTTACTGAAAATAATCCACTTGACTGAAAGTAGTTGTATTTCTGTCCCCAAATCACTATGTGTTATCAATAATATGAATATCATTAAAACCATCAATGGTAAGTAAAACCTGAGGCCACAGCAATGTTGCCAAGGTTTGTAATATTCCCAGGGATCTGCAGGCATTAATACAGAGAAGGTTTATTAATATAGAGATTAAGAATCAACTCAAATGCTTTCCTAGCTCCTGGCAAGCACCCAAAGTCCTCAAAGAACATGTTCTTAAGACAGACTTCATAGCAACTTTAACTGCTGAAGGACTTTCGGGCTGCCTACACAAAAGAAATAACAGAAACACTTCCTAAAGAAACTAGCCTGCATTTGAAACTAAATGCTTTCCCCATCCAGAAATGCAAATGTCAAAGTAAACAGCTCTGGACACTGAAATAAGGACATAAAGAGATTCACTCAGACCAAATCAGAGCAATGGTTCTCTGACTGCATGTTTAAGCACAGCCTAGGGCAAGAGCACCTGATCCCTTATTAAGCAATATAAGCAAATACTGTAAAATACAAATAAATCATCTGCTGACAAACATTTGCATCTTAAATGCAAACTAAACAGAATTGATTTTAGAAAAGATTTTGGGATTTTATCTATCATCAAAGCAATGCTGATCTCTGTTGCACAAAACTCATTGCATTTATGTGTAGTACCAATGCTACAAACATGGTAGTCCAGTAACTGGAAAAAAAAACCCAACCAAAAACCAAAAAAACCCAACCCAAAAACCAGAAGAAGTGACAGGCAGAAGAAACAGCAAACTGGAGAAGAAAAAAAGCAAGGAAAGGAATAAGCAAAAATGACAAAGAAGAAACAAATTTAGTGGGAAAATGGCCCTAAATTTCTTCTGCTTGAAAGGAAACTGCAGCAAACAGAGGGTGTCTAGACACATACTATCAACAATACATCACATTTTCGGCTGATGAGTATCACGGCTTAGTCTTATATGAGATGGCATAACTTGGTCCAAATCCAGCAGAGCACTTGGGCTAACGTACAATTTTTAGCTTGTGAGCAGTTCTACCACAGTCAAACTTCTAATGACTTTAGGAGCTGAGCATTTGCTTAAACTCTTTGTTAGATAAATACCAAGGAGTATTATTGCTTAATTCAAATTCCTAGAGATCTTAAATCAGGTCTCCAAAATATTTTTAAACATGGGGTTAAAGCCCTTGCCTTCAATTAAGAAAGAATTAGTTTGGCTCTGATTTCTTAAAGTCATGAAATGATCAGCAAAATCCCTACTCAAATCACTTGGCTCACACTTGCAGTTATTTTTTTCCATAGTTAAGAGGGCTTGAAACTTTCAAAAAGTGAATGCAGAGATTCCTGTGTAGCTTAATCTTGTCCCCAGGAGCTGGTGTTTAAAAAAATAAAAGAAATAATAATAAAAAAATCTATCCCAAGACTCATAAAAGCATGAGAGTTGTTGAATTTCAATGTACTCTGCACCTTGCTCATTTCAGCCTTCAGGACAGCTGTCCATTTCCATGATGACTTTACTGACCCAGATGGATCAGGATTACTGTCCTCTTGTTTTGGGGAACTTTTCTGCAGGAGGACAAGAGCAATTTGAGAACTGCATGAAAAAAATTTAACTCTGTCTAGACAAAGGAAATATGCTTTCTTTTCCCTATACCCCTCATACTTACTTTTGTTCCCACATTCTGCAGTTTCTGCGTTTCATCTCACCTAAAATATAGTAACTTCTCTCTGTTACAAGTAGTTGCTTACATAGCCCTGGGAGCTGATCAGTCTTCTGCTGGGTACAATGTGTACAGCTGAATGGGGGGAAATGAACTTCAGCTGGTGAAATAGCTTTTGCTATAAACTTATGGGAACCAGGTCCTGAGATCCCCATATCTGATTTAAAAGCCCTTTCATAAAGATATCTATCTAACATTTTTAAATAGATCTTTTCATTCATCCCTGAATTGAGAATAAAAGCAATCTGATAAAAAATACATAGGCTACATGCCAAAACCAGAAGTAGTAATTCATTGAAATGTAGTTCTTTTACTGGAAACATTACGAAGATGAGGACCATGTGTCATCACAAAAAAAAAGGGGGGGCAGTTTTTAACAGGCATTCTTTAGAACAGGCTCCATGTTTCACCCTCAATTATCAGTTCATCAATCTAGAATTTCTTAGCTGCTAGCAGATGGGCGAAGGTCACCAAAAAAAGGACCTCATAAAATTAGTGTGATTTGGAAAATTAACCACAATCTGAACTAATTTCTTTCCACAGTACACTGGATTTTCCAGAGTCATTCCCCTTTAGTAAAAGGCCAGTAAAAACTAAAACCCAGAAACATCCAAAAAAGAAATTCCCTTTCAACTGCCAGGCTGGGTTATGTGCAAACAAATTTGGATATATTTTCCTTATGGATTAAATGAAATAGTTGATAATGATATCCCGCACTTATATATAGCCTTTCAAAGTTTCAATTATTCAAAAGTAATGCAAGCTTTAGGACAGCTGGGCAGGGACCATGAATTTACAACTAAAGCAGCTCCACTACATTCCCCATCAAAGAAATCAGAGCTCCTTCAGGAACTACCAGGAAAAGGCAATATTCAAACTCACTGAGGTAGCAAACCTTGCCCTTCCATACAAAATTGTAATACCTAAGTACCTTGATTCCTCATGTCCAGAACATCCCTCCTTTGATTTCTATTGAATCAACATGCACCTCAGCATCCTCACAACTTCACTTCCTATGTGAGGTTGACAGGAGTGAATGTTTCCATCAAAAAAAAAAAAATCAAGTAACTAAAGTCAGGATCATAAATCCTTAATTTGACATCTCCCTATATGCAGTTTACTATCAAGAGAATCCCTCCATTTTCAAACTGAAAAAGATGTTTTAATTCCTTTTCATCCTAAAATAATTAGGAAATTCTACTCTGCAAGACAGAACAAGAATAAAGTGACAAAAAGCAAGTTTCCCATCTTACTAACCACTCACGCATACACACTGACAGTCTTTTGTTTATAATGATTCACAATAATACATTTTTTCCACATAATATAGCATTAAAAGAATGTCTGCTTTCAACACCCCAAGTATATGTGAAACACCCTCTACCATTTGCCTGCTTTTCTGCCCTTACCTTCTTTTCAGTAAACAAACCAATCTTCCAGTCTGTCCTTACAAGACATTTCCTGTTATCTGCTGCCCATTTTTCAAATTACAACCACAATGATTCTGACCTTATAGCTGAGAAAGTCTGTGGGAATTGCTTTTAGTGAAAAGAACATTTTTCCTATCATCCTCAAAAACCCCAGTTGCAAGGGTTTAGTCAAATACAACAAAAGAATCACTTTTTGACAGAATTCAAACATCAAGAAGTTAATTCAGAAATAAGATTTCTAAACCTTTTTAAGTAAATGGCAACAGCCTGCTAGAATGGAAGCAGTTATGTTACATTAGTATCAGGCATCACTACTGCTGTGGCTACAATGTTGTTTTAATGGGCATTAAGTTGACATGATGCAGACATCCAAAAATACAGTTCAAGTACGCAGGCTGTGCTTGCATGGACTGTGCCTTTAAGTAATGTGCGTTTATCAATGACAGATTGTCAAAGATGGGAATTAATAAAGGAAAGCTACTGCTGTAACTATACTGACTGAGTTCTGGACAGGGAGACCTAACAGAGTCGTCTTCTTCCTTTACCTATTCTCTGACAATTGCATTTAACTGGCACACAAAAAGCATGCTTATTTAAAGGAGGAACAGGTAGCTTCTTCTAGGGTTTGTGTATCTGGGAAGCATCACAATATTAGACTTGATATCTAAACCCAAACATATTTATGCTATAGTTGATCAAATCAAAACTCGACTTGAGACCAAACATTACCTCTATCAAGGACCACAAGGATGACAGAAAATGGTTTGACAAAACTTTTCATGGTAGAAGTTAGAGTCTCGGAATACAAAGGGATGTGCAAAATCCTATTACAGCCATAAGCCAAAAAATCCAGTTTAGTTTCTCTGAACTGCACCCTGTATTCAGGACCAACAGAACTTGTCAAAACACTTTCCATTGACACATTTTAAAAGAATATTGATTTCTGACCAAAAAAACACCTTTTAAAAAATATTTTTAATATAATAAAAGTAA
>NW_009916519.1:348-4334 GCF_000696875.1 Nestor notabilis | reverse complement strand
AAACGAGAGTGGCTCACTCGTTTATGACAGAGGGACGGACCATTGTGCTGGGCAGTTCACACTCTCCAGACCTGGTGAGTCTGGGACCAGTCCAGCCCTGCAGGACACATGGGTGGGCACATCCCCGCTCTGGTCTCCCCCATGCTCTTATTTTCCACACCCCTCATGCACACACACGCAAGCAAAGCTGAATGTGCCCCAGAAGGTCACTGGGTGCACTGAAAAGTGAAACAGAAACCACTGGTCTTCGGTTCTTAGAGATTTTTAATCAAGTTTTTACACAAGCTGAAGGATTATTTCTGCTTGCACTCGCCTTCCCATGCATGAAGGACTTGGTAACGCTGGCAAATGAAAGGAGAAAAAGTTAAGGAGAGCTGTTAGGCCACATTTAACTGCTGTATGGTACTGGTAACCCTGGATGGACACGTCATGACTCTTTCACTTGGTTCCATTTTTCTTGGGGGACATCTATGTTCAGTCATGTGTCTTGAATGACTTTCCCCTCCTCTTGAACCCATTCCTTCAGGTTTTGTCCCTACCACAAAGGAACTGGTGAAGCTTAAAAAACTAGAGATATGACACTGAAGAAACTGGTCTTCCAAAAAGTTTTCCTTAGTCATTGTCCTAGAAGTTGTTCTTTTTGCATTTGGTTTACTCAGGAAATGGTTTTCTTTCAGTAAAATTGTTTCTATTTCATAAAGCACAAATGAGGCTTGTTTTGTGCTTCAAACCTGATCCCTCAGAGCTCCATCCCCAGGGAACTCTTGCTAGAAGCCAGAGGCAGCAGTGCAGCTACACCCCATGTATCTTTGGACCCCGAGGGTGCCTGATAAAACAAGAGGAGGTTTTAGATATGGTCCCAAAATGCAGATGTTAATGAAAGCAAGCTAGCCTCTGGCTTGGCATGCACTGTTCTCCTGCAGAGGGGGGACTTTTGATTAAACCACCAAAATATTTCCTAAGAAAGACCAGAAAAACCCCACAGATGCAGTCAGGGCAGAGACTTCCCTATTGGTGTTATGCACCCAGTTGTTTGTTAGTCTCTGGTGCTCTTGAGGATAGTAAAGGTGAAGCTGAGGCAGTTGTAGGCATTTTGGTGGCTCTTCATAGAATCAGCTGGATTGGAAAAGACCTTTAGGATCAAGTCCAACCTTTACTCCAGCACTGCCAAGCCCATCACTAAACCATGTCACGGAGGCCCTCATCTACATGGGTTTTGAACAAAGGAGGCCAGGAAATAGTCCACAGCTCAGACCACTTCAAGCTCTCACACAGGCTGTGCTCTCTGCTGGGGTCTCTGGAGAAGCCTAGAACTCTTCCCCGCTCCCAGACCACTCTCTACCACAGAAGGAGCACTGCTTGGGCTGGTTGCCCTTCATTTTTAACTTGACGCCTTTCCTTCAGAGCCACACAGGAGGCTGTGGCCAGGCAGATCCCACATAAACCATTAATTCTTCTTTCTTTTTCAAGAGACCCCACTGAAGTAATCCGATTTTATTGAGATAAAAATCCTATGCAACTCAGAGCATTGAAGAACTTAAACTGTTTTTTAGTCAGTAATACAGACTTTCATAGCTTTTTGCTCAAAAAGCAAGCCTACCTCCTATAGTGCTTTGGGTAAATGACATTATAAGCTTTATTAAAGAAGGAATTCTGCAATGAAAACGATGGCCACTCTTCACCAGATCCACAAGTGAGATGTGGAGAAATGGCAGAAGTTCCAAGAAGATCTGGACTTGCAAGGCAGAACTTTTCAGACCTGCATGGGGGAGGTTGACATTAGTCACTCTGTTCACACCTTCAACTAGTTATTTCAGGAGAAAAACATAAGAGTGTTTTCCACAGGGGTACTCCAACTGCAAAGTCCCAGCTGCAGGCAAGCAGACCCCCACTGTCCAGTTTTATTTAGCTACCAATCTAGCAGGAACTGTTTTTCCCTCCCCTCCTTGGTGGGGGTTTAGAGTTCAACAAGCAACCCTCTGCTAAGATGATCCCTGCTCTCCACACCAAGCACCAGCTGCATGGATATTCTCCCTTTAGAGGGAGACAGGAGAGCTTTAGAGGGGCAGCAAGAAGTAATCTGGTTGATCTGCATCTTCCCAAGAAGAAGTGTTCAAGGCATTTACAAAACTAATTTGACTCATCATTCCATCTTGGCCTAAAAGCTCATCAATAACATCTTCTGGTACCAGGCGAGGGTATTTCACTGAGGTCTTGCCAAGGCTTCTCTGGGCACAGTCAATAGTTACCCAGTCTCTATCAGGGTACATAACTAGGACATTCCAGGCAGCATTGCAACCATGTCATCTAGGCAAGCTTTAGTTTCCCTTTCAAGGGAGAAACTATTATTTACCAGATCAGTTATGCCCATGTAGTTTGAAGCACCTGGAGCCCTCAGACTGAGGCACAGCAGTGAATAAAACCAAGACTGCTCCTGGTTTGGCAGCAAGGCACCGACTTCTGCTTCATTTATCCCACATTACCAAGCTGACATGCTGCCTGCCGCAGGGGTAACCAGCCTGCCTTCCCTCAAGCCACAGGGATTTCCAAGTATCATAGAATCGCAGAATGGTTTGGGTTGGAAAGGACCTTAAGGTCATCTAGTTCCAACCCCCCTGCCATGGGCAGGGACACCTCATACTAGCTCTGTCCAACCTGGCTTTGAACACTCAACTTCCTCCTCACCAGATGGAGGAAAGCATGGCAGGGTGTGAAGCATCAGAAGACATGCAACAACTGTCCAAGTGATATCTGACACACACCAAAGACACATGGGGAAGTTTTGCTCTAAGAGGGCTCCTTTCTTGTGGGACAAGGACACACTTGTAGGCAAAGCATGGCTGAGATCTGGCCAAAACAGTGGGTAGAAAGGGTATGGGAACAGTCCCGCTCCCAGTCAACAGCAACATGATATATATTGCTGTTTTGGGGGGTGATTGCTTCTGTTCCTCAACTCTGCAAGCTACCCCCTGCAGAAAAGGGTGTGTATTCCCCTTACCAACATGGCACATAGCATCAGTGCAACTCACCACAGATATCCTAGGCACAGCTTAGAAGTCTGCCTCTGCAAGAAAGAAGGGCAGAGCATTAGGCTTTGGGGTACAGCACCCCTTGCCCCTCATCACCACAAGCCCACAGTGCAGGAACCAGAGAGCTGCTGCTTCTTGTTTGTGTGCTTGCTGTCAGGCTGGGCCACCACCACCAGTCCCCACTGCTTTATCCTTCTTTATAGTTGCCAAATGTAAAGGCAAAACTCACTGCATGACCCACGTTTTTCTGGGCAAGTTCACCTAGAAAGAGGTTAGAGTGCTCTGCTAAGAGTTGTACCAAATGCCTAGAGATAATACCAAGGCAAGTCTTCTCCATCTGCTACTAAGGAATTCTTCCCTGGGTATGTGTACATCACCCTTTGAGCAGTCCAGACAAAAACAAGTTAATTTGCCCTCAATAGCACAAGACCTTCAATATCCACCCATTAACAGCACCCTGTTCCCACTGTGGTTATAAATTAACAAGCTCTGGCTCCTGCATGCAAGTAGTGGTAAAGCTCAAAAAGGAAAGCACACCATACCCCACTGGAAAGACTGCGGCTCCTTGAAGGCAGAATGGGCCACTCTGCAAATGTAGACGTCGCCCTTCTGGGGGGTGAAGGGTGCGTATGCCAGGCGCTGGAAGTACCACTTGTCATCGAAGGACAAGTCTGTGTACTTCACATTGTTCATGGGCTCCCCATTCTTGAGGAGAGAGATTTCAATCTTTGGAGGATGGAAACCACTCACAAAGCAGTTGAGGGTGTTTTCCTTTCCCATAGTGACAAGATCACGTGAGTACACCTCCACCTTTGGTGCCTCTGGAGAGGAGAGAAAGGGAATAGTGAGAAGCAGGACTGCAGCAGGCACCACCAAGGAGAATCCCAGACTGGTTTGGGCTGGAAAGGACCTTAAAGCCCATCCAGCTCCAACCCCCTGCCACGGGCAGGGACACCT
>NW_009916519.1:0-308 GCF_000696875.1 Nestor notabilis | reverse complement strand
GCTTGCACCTCTCCCGGGGATGGGCCAGCCACAGCTTCTCTGGGCACCCTGTGCCAGCGCCTCAGCACCCTCACAGGGAAGAGCTTCTGCCTAAGAGCTCATCTCAATCCCTCCTCTGGTCTTTTAGAGAAGCTCATGGCCGCCCGCGGTAACCGGTACCGGGCTCCTCACCCAGTCCCGGGTACTCACCATCCGCCCCTCCCAGCGCGACCAGGACGAGGACCAGGACCAGACCTCGGGCGGCGCCGGGCACCCCCATGGCCACGGCTCGGCTCCGCTCCGCACGCTGCCCAACCCCCCCTCGCTCC
>NW_009916518.1:345-2310 GCF_000696875.1 Nestor notabilis | reverse complement strand
GCCTTGCGGGGCCGGGGCCGGAGCCGCAACCGGAGCCGGTGGCATCTTCCCTGGTCCGAAGCGCTGCCGGCTCCGAGACCGGTCCACAGGGGGAGACGAGGCTCTGCGGGAGGGAGACACAGCCCCCCCACACCCTAAAGCACCCCCGAAACCCCAACGGGGTCACCGTCTGTCTCCCCTCCGTCGACCCGACCGCCGACGGAAACTCTGTCCCCAGCCGCAGCAGCGCTGGTCAGAGGCGACGCGAAGCCGTCTCGCCCCTTTGTGCATGTTGCGGGGTTTCTCCTTGCGCAGGCAATTGGCAAAGGTTAGGAAGGCGTCTTTAGATCCCCTGTAATCCGAGTTTAAATATTAAAAGTATAAGCAGCCTAGGCCCAGTATTTACCTGTGTAACTCCATAGATTTCCCTCCAGACCTGGACTTCTAAGAATTTAAGGGACGCTTTGCGTTGCTTTCTCCTTTCTTTTTTGTATGTTTTTTCCCCCCTACCCCTTCGTATTTATTTAACAAACTAGCGGGAACAGGAGCGGGGAGACACCAACAATAAAAGCAGTGTTTTTATGACCGAGGAGTAGCCGGTTTCCCTGTGCCTGTAACGTGAGAGGAAGGCGAGATTCCGGCCCCGCCGCCTGCTTTGTCACCGCTGCGTTGCTTTCTCCTTTCTTTTTTGTATGTTTTTTCCCCCCTACCCCTTCGTATTTATTTAACAAACTAGCGGGAACAGGAGCGGGGAGACACCAACAATAAAAGCAGTGTTTTTATGACCGAGGAGTAGCCGGTTTCCCTGTGCCTGTAACGTGAGAGGAAGGCGAGATTCCGGCCCCGCCGCCTGCTTTGTCACCGCCTGGGTTTAAGTGGCCGGCACAGCAACACAAAAGGCAAAAACTACATACACAGACATCCCCAAAACTCCACACAATTCCTCTATTGGCTCAATAGTGAAGATGCGTATTTTGATAACGAAATAACCTCCCTGCCCTGGTGGAGTCTGGACTCTGCTTCGTCCCTCCGCCGTCCTTAAAACAGCAAAAGCCACGGAAAAGGGGGGAAAAAATCCCTCAAGAAAGTTTTTAAGGAGAAAAAAAAAAAGAAGTCTCAAACGAGATTAAGGGTTTAATTACAATTCCCTATCGAAGTAACATGTTTAACAAACGGATCCTATCAATTAATAGTAAACTTCATTTAAAACTTATGAAATAGATTCTCATAAAATATATCTCTGACTCCCTACGTTTTATTTTTTATTTTTTATTTTTTTTAATAGGGAATAAAAACAACCCCAAACCCAAAGGTAAATGCTACAAGCATTAAGTACCAAAACACCAGCAGGAGAAATTGTAAAGAAGAAACCTGCTGCTTTGGCTAGAAATAATTATTTGCGAACGCTTGGGAAAGGACTTGGGGAGAAAGTGTCGATCTGATGGGGGGGGGGGGCATGTATAAAAAATGGAAGCTCTTTTAAAAAGGGAAAATAAATGACTCTTTCTACCCGACGACTATATCATTTCATCATATTTTTGGCTCGCGCTATATTAAAGAGAAAAACAAGGTAATTGGAACATGCATCAACAGTTTTCCATGAAATAAGAGTTAAAAGAAGTAATAGAACTAATCACTGTCTCCTCAAATCAAGTAGAAAACATTTCAATGCACTAATTAGAGTAATTAGAATAATAAGACTGCCTATATGTGGTAAGACAATGTGTACAAACAACTTTATTTAATGTATACTGGTAATCAGCGATGCGTGCGTGCTTGAATGCTTAGTGCAATAAAATTCACCCCCGTCCGCCCAAACAATCAAATACAAATTAGTTTAATAATTGTGCCTGCTTGAACGTCTTAGAAATCCACAGGCAGAGGGAAATAAATAGCACCATCCTTGTTTGTACGTCTCCCCTACTGACCAAGGAGCTGATGCCTCCATGGACTTGGCAATGAATGACTGTAGACATGAATGAATCA
>NW_009916518.1:0-253 GCF_000696875.1 Nestor notabilis | reverse complement strand
TTTAGACGACCGCCTCTTCCAACCCCCGGGACGGGACGGAGAAGAGGAGGGGAAGAACGGTCTCGCCATCACTTTCACGAGCAGCCTCTGCCCGGGTTTTCCTGACAGGATTTACCGCCCTGCGAGGAGGAGGGATAAAAACACGGGCCTCCAACTTCCCACCGGCCTACCCTCTCTTTTAATCCTTGAAAAGGGCATCTGCGCGGACATGCCCGGGGACACACAGAGCGGTGCAGCCCTGTCCCGCCGGGTT
>NW_009916517.1:51658-53624 GCF_000696875.1 Nestor notabilis | reverse complement strand
ACAGGTCCCAACACCAACCCCTGAGGGACACTACTCGTTACTGGTTTGGAACTGGATATTGAGCCATTGACCACAACTCTTTGTCTGCGGCCATCCAGACAGTTCTTTATCCACTGAGTGGTCCATCCATCAAATTGGTGTCTCTCCAATTTAGAGACAAGGAGTTCATGTGGGACAGTGTCGAACGCTTTGCACAAGTCCAGGTAGATGACGTCAACTGCTCGGCCACTGTCCTTCAGTCCCGTAGCCCCATCATAGAAGGCCACCAAATTGTTCAGGCAGGATTTCCCCTTAGTGAAACCATGCTGGCTGTCACCAGCCACCTCATTGTTTTTCATGTGCCTTAGCATGCTTTCCAGAAGAACCTGCTCCAAGATTTTGCCGGGCACAGAGGTGAGACTGACTGGTCTGTAGTTCCCTGGGTCTTCCACCTTCCCCTTCTTGAAAATGGGGGTTACATTTCCCTTCTTCCAGTCATCAGGAACTTCACCTGTCTGCCATGATGTCTCCAATATGATGGACAGTGGCCGAGCAACTTCATTCGCCAGCTCCTTCAGGACCCATGAATGGATTTCATCAGGTCCCATTGACTTGTGCACATCCAGGTTCTTAAGACGGTCTTGAACCTGATCCTTACCTACAGTGGGCCTAAGGTCTTCATTCTTACAGTCGCTGCATCTCCCTTCCAAGATTTGGGCAGTGTGGCCAAAGCATTTGCCAGTAAAGAATTCCTTATTTTTATTTGCTCAGTATTCTCCCACCCACTTTTCAATCCACACAGAAATTTAGCAGTAACGTATTTCTTGAATTACTTCTTGTGAGCATCAAAAGGTTTTTTGACAACCCAAATAAACCCTATCTGTCTAGTTTTTTTCACCACCTCAGTGACCCACATGAAGAATGCAGAAGCCTCATCGTGTCTCACATATGTTCTCCAAGGGATTGACACCTCCATGCTCTCTGGTTACCTCATACGAAAGTATGTCTCAGTGCTTTCCAGTATTGTTACTCATTTTTTTAATCAAACCTTTCTTAAGCTGAACAAATACCATGCCATTTGGCCTTCTTGCTGCTGTTCTGTTATTTGGCTTAGCACTTCCTTCAGCACAGTAAACACAAACAGTTCCTCAACCTTGTATAAAAAGTAGGTGTTTAATTTTACACTAACATAAATGAATCCTTTATGAGACCTTCTCCACTATCATATTTAGCTTCTTACAGTTTAATAGCTTGACTGATTAATGCTTTGGCTGTAACAAAACGAATAACTGGATGCTTTTTATTCTAGTGGGGATTACCATAAGGATCCTAAGAAAAATTATTACAAAGTATTTTTTTTATATTTATAAGATAACGTCTTCCTACACATCTTGGGAAAATACTAGGAACTGTATTTTCTGACTTGAGTGCCCAGAATCCTATAGCCTGATTTCTATGAGAGTTAAGTAAAGTACTCTCAGTGCCTATGAAATGAGCTTCAGGGACAGTGGACTGAAATAAAGATATTCTTTTCTATAATTCAACTTCCTCAGGCATAGTCATCTACTTAAATCTCTGGGAGGATTTGTGTACATTTTACTACAGCTTATTTAATTCAAACAGCTGGGAAGTAAGACCTCTGCTGATTATTCAATAATCTTTTCTGTCCTTCAAGAACTAATGAAGTTCTCCATCCACATCTCTGCTTCTCTAAGGAGACCTCCAGTAAATGAAACCAAATATACATGAGGCATTATAACACAAAAACATTCCTTGCTTTATATAAAATACAGGACAAATATACAAAACTCATATTTCATCCTTTTTCAAGTTGCATTTCCACTATGGCTTGTAGGAGTAAAACTTTTAATTCTGAATTACTTTGAATGGTGTCCAAACATTAAGAGGTTAGGGGCAGAAAGATTCTGTTTGTTTAAGAGTGGGACCTTCTATTTATTTTTCCTATTAAGTTACAAACTCCATTTAC
>NW_009916517.1:385-51627 GCF_000696875.1 Nestor notabilis | reverse complement strand
TCCCCACCCCCCCACCCCCCCCCAGGAACTAATATTATTATACCAAAACCTCAGCAGACAGCTATATCCAACATGGCAATAGAGATCATACCATAGATTTAAATTATAATCTGTGATTTCTACTCCCTGTCACAATGCTTTCCCAGACTGTAAGAGAAAATTCCAGTAAGTCATAAGAGAGGAAAAAAGACTCAAATGAGAAAATAACACGGAGATATTTCGGTGGGAATTAAAAGAGTATCCAAGAAGTAGAATTCCCTCTTTCATGGTTTCTCCTCTTTATGAAAATTCCCATCAACCACCTTAAATTCCAAACTTTGGCAGTCAAGAGTTTTCATGCAATACCCAGGCTATGCAAAATTTAATATTGCTGTGTGGCTGAATAGTGTCTCCATGTATTCTAAAACACTAAAATCACCACAGTACAGTATGGAAATATTACAACTTGAGCTTGCAAATTCAGGTTTTTTTCTAACTAGTGAAACATGTAGAAAATATGTTTCTAACATGTCAACGTCTTTTAGTAAAGAGTCAGTATCTGTCACTAATGAGTACAGCAGTTAATGCTTTCATAAAGCTCTGGTTTTTGCATGCATGTGTTACTGAATCTCAACGCACAGGAACTAGAAGGAAAGACAAGAAATACATGTAATATTTTTCCCATTAAATGTATCCCCAAACTCATTTTTAAAACTGAATTGGTACCTAAGTTATTGTGCATTTGGGGACTATTTGGTTTCTCTAGTATTTCTTTTGAAATCTACTTCTGTAAACAAAACTTTGTTGTACTAGTGTCACTTAAAGCAGGAGTGAATTTATTTTATGATGACATTGGGATAAACTTTGCAAGACCTATTCACAATATATAAATTAAACCTAAGAATTACTTCCCAAATAAGTATATATTTTAGTATTTTCACAAATCACACGAACTGGCATCCCAGCCTGGCTTTTATACAAAACAACAAGCAATAGCATGTGAATTCACACTTTCAATTGCTAAAGCTTGAAATACAGGAAGGACCCCAAATTTTTCTTTTCAGTGTACCAATTCATATCTCAGAAGTCTGCTCATTTAAACATAAATTTAATAGGCCTCAATAACCAAATGAAAAACCACAGTTTTACTGCCATTTCTGGACTCCTTCCTGCTGCTGTGAAGTCCTTCCCCAGCCAATTTCCATGACCTCAGTTCTCCATGAGACATCCTAGTTGGCATAACGAACAACAAAACTTCAGTTACACTGGAGAAAAAGTCTACTTGAAATAGAAAGAAACAAAAACACTAAGATATTTTCCTGCCTGCAGCATAGGAGGGATGCTCTGATAGAATCAGTCAAAATCTGTAGAACTTTCACTGGGTACATGTTGCTAACTAAAGCCTTCCCAAGGCACTGCAGGGGATGCTATCAAACAGAATTTGAAAAATCTGCTCAAAGAGCAAACTGTCCATCTATCCTTATGTAGACACTGTTAATCAGTAGCTATCACCAAATCTAAATGATCACAACTTCTGATACTCAGAATATTGGTGATCTGCTCTCCTCCTTTCTCATGCTTTTCTATCCATCCAATACATCTCTCCAGTCTCATGTGGCACTAAATCTCCTACAAGTCTTCTGAATATGAGAACAAAATGTTAAACTGCCAGTGATTTCCATGAAAGCAGAAATCAAAAAGAAAAGCTTTCTACCTCTACATCTAGCCAAAGTAAACTGTCTTTACAGTAGAAATACTACATATCGTGGAAAAAAAAAATCTACAAATACAAAGTATAAAACCATCAGAGAATCTCAAGGAATTCCTCATGTTTCCTGCCAACAGTTTGTGCTCAAAATCTGTTGGATATACTTGACTAAGGCTTTATGAAAGCTTCAGCTTCACACAACCCAGCTACAAGTCTGCAGAAATCCTGGAAGGATAGAAACTCTGGAGCCAAGCATAAAGCTGTGACAGATGAGCAAGACTCCTAAAATATCTATGAACCTGGTCTTTCCAACATCTTAAATGGAGTAATTTCTGGTATACTGTAACTGATGCATGCAAATCTGTTAATACAGCTGTACAAGTCAGTTCTGTATTCTTAAACTACTGGCCAGTAAGTAACAGATTTTCACTTTTATCTCTAGGCATACACACAGGATTTCTTCTTTCAAATGGAAAATGTGAAAAATAGGATTGATATATACAATGCTAATTTTTGGTCAATTTTGGCATTTTTCTTCGAAACAAATGTAAGACACACCCTTGAATTCCCTTTGAGGACACATGGGAATGTCCCCACCTACTCCCTCCCATCCAGTCTCAATCCAGCCACAGGAACAAAATAATTTTGAATGCAAATTATTGAAGACAGCTAATGGCAACTTTGAAACACATTCTCAGAAGCTGAGGTTCAATCATTTGTAAAAGAGAAACTGTTTATAAAAACGTATTAACTACTTTTCATAGTATGAACATTTCCAAACACCTTGTGTTGAAAATTAAATGTGCTAACGAAATGCAGAGCAAAGCAGATAATCGAAGAAAAGGAGTGGATGTCCTAAGAGTTTTATGAAATACTAAGTAGTAAGATAAATTATATAATCCAGTGAAAATGAGCTAAACAGAAGTTCTCTGAAGATGAACTGGTGTTCCCAGCAGCTTTGTGGATCTGACTTGCATTTTAGAGTTTAAAATCCCCACGAAAGGGCCGAAAGCAAGAAGAATGCAAAGAGAGTATGTCCTTCTGAATAGATTAAGTGGAAACAACACAAAAGAGGAGAGATCCACTGACCTTTGGAGGAACCTTGAGAGGCTAATGTAAATAGCACATTACTCCTATTAAGTGAAGAGACACTTGAAACCAAAACTCGACTGCAGCCGACAAAGAATACTGAGTATCCACAACCTAAACATCCCCCCCAACATTTTACTTCTCCCCACACTGAACCTCTGGGCATAACACTCACAACTGCTCACTGATGTCAGACCAACACTCATACAGAGCAGATAGGCACAGTACTAATAAACAAAGGTGAGGGCAAAAAAGTTTGAAAGACCTAAACATGTGCCAACAGTGAGCTGTTGGGAAATGTTTAAAGGTTAAAACCAGCCTTTATTCCTCAAAGTAATACGTGACTTGGCCAGTGGATTAAATCAGGCAAACTCTACCAAGTTTAGTAGGCTTAAGAGGAACCTAGTAGCAGCCTTCCAGTACCTGCAAGGTCATCAAGAAGAAAAGAGCCAGGCTCTTTACAGTGGTGCATGGTGGCGGAATGAAGGACAGGTGATCCTGTTTTGAGCAGGAGTTTGGACTAGGGACCTCTTGGGTTGCTTCCAAAATGAATTTCCCTTTAATCCTGATTTATTAACTATCTAAAGAGATAAATGGCTAAATATTTAAGTACTAATTACAGAAGAATTAATGCATAAAGAACTTGTAGCTCTAGTGTATTGCTTAGCATTAGCCTGTACATGCTACTCTTTCAGATCTCCTCCATTACTTATTATAGAACAAGTGCCTTGATATACCCTTATGCAGCATATATTAAAAGCTCAGTAAAAAATGGTCACAAATTTTAGTCAATAAGCCATAAATTAAATTGTCTGCAAGTAGATCTTGGCACGATACATTACATTTCCATTCAGTAGGCCCTGACGTGGCCAATTGTAATGATTCATGTTACATTAGTAATTCATGAAATAATACTATATACATAATTCTAAAACTATGTTCAGATATAGTGGAGAGGGACAGCTACAAGAAGCTGGCTGTTCCTGTGTATTCCTCACCTCCAGCAAAAAAAAAACAGGAGCCCACCTGTACTTCTACTATCAGTCTACCAAGTGATGAAGCGCAGAGCAGCTAGCTCCACCATGACCTGTCTGCCTCCAGTTCTATTTCTCCTAGCATGAAAGGGGACAGACGGTAAATTACCTGTATTCTTTCCAGGGCAGAGATAGAATTTACACTAAATACTAAGGATTCAGCTGGCGGTAAACCGTGTGCTACAGAACAACCTGATGACCTGGAGAAATCAGTGCTAAACCTATAAAATGTTATAGGTTTCCAGAATAGTTCTGAACATCTCTGATCAAACCCTTTCCTTAAAGTCTGAATAGACAAAGTACCATTATTACACTCCAGCAGTGTCCATGAAATTGTACTTGCAGTAGAACTGCCAGGTCTACAGGGGAAACTGGAGCACTTACTTAATACCTGAATTAGCCGCTGTAGGTGTTCTACAAGCCAATATGTTTTTAGGGTCTAGAGTTTATATACAGTGCTATATATCTCTCAATGTCTAGGTATGTATCGATATAGATACACACACGCACATAATTCTGTGACTAATTCTCCCAGGGATTTTTAGTTTCTTGTCAGTGGTTGATTTGCCAGACCTAGGCAGTCACACTAGAACTTGGAGAATGGATAGCTAAAAAATGGTATTTACGATCTATTAAATCAAAAGTATGCTGAAAATCTATTTACGGCATCACTTTATTTGCAGTATTCCTTCTGGTGCAGTGAAATGGTAAGGAAATAGTTCTCTTTTGTAGTTTTTAGTAGTCATTTTGTAGAAATATTTTCCATTTGCTAAGCAAATTGTGTTATAGGGCTTTCTTAAAAAAAGAACTGTACTGTTCAAATCATAAAGTTATGGCGCCATGGGTTGTTATTTGTATCAGTGATGTGAAAAATGTCATAAAGGTTCACAAAGGTACAGAAACATACCTCTGCAGTAATATCTATTAAACATACAAAAAATACGTTGGAAAGAGCTCTCTCTCCTTACTCTGTCCTTGATGAAGGCACAGTTTCCTCAATCAGAACAGAAGGCTTACTGCTGAAGTTAACAAAGAACATCTGGTTTTCATTTGAGGTGCATTCAAGTGTTCATTAAAGTGTCCTTGCTGGTCAGTGCCAGCCTTTTTTCCCCTCCTTCACAATGTTTTGTGCCCTAACACTGTGGCAATTATGGCACGTTACTAAAAATGGTCATTGTCATTGTACCATTTCCTTTGAAAAATCTCAAGAGAAACATGAAAGAGAACCAAGTGTGGATCTCATCTGAATTCAGTGTAAAAGCAGCTTCTATAGCTCACCTTGTTCATACTTCCTAGGGGTGTTTATTTTCTGCAATTATTCATCTAGGCTTCACTGAACTTGAATACTAATAAATTTTAAGAAGTGAAACAAGAAGCCTTCACACTGTCTGCAGGGAGACCTCTGCACTAGATTATGAGTTATTTGTTATTTGTTACTTGCCACAGAAAGCTAGATCAGGCAAAAAACATCTGAAAAAGAAAAAAACTTTTGTTCATTTTCTCTGAATACATAATAACCCTCACATGACCAGTGGAAGGGCTTTTTATCATCTGTAGATATTTTCTTTAGATTTGTGTTGTGGTGCTCTATAAAGTTACTAGATGCATCTCATAGAAATCTGAAAAAATTAACTTTAGTAGTTCATAAATAAATTTGGGGGAATTATTAATTATTTCATTACACAAAAGTGTATGCATTATTTATAGTCACAGTGCAAATTTAAGGAACCTACTTAGGGCTTTAAGTTAAGGCTCTGTCTCAATGCTTAAGGTCAAGAAAATTCAGCATTGTACTGTAATTGCATCCTGAGTAAAATAACATCGGTGAGGATAACAGAACTGTAAGAATTCATGATACTTGACAGGCAAGTGTAAAGACAAGACTGCCTTTAAGCACTCGTACATTTGGAGCTGGACTGAAGCTTCTCTGAAATGTGCAGTGAAAAGACAGAGGATGTAAATGTGGGCTTTAAACACACATACAATCCACATTCTTACTGCTTCCTCTGAAACTAAAGGTATTTAATAATTGCACAGGTTATACAGATGTGGTTCTGATTGATAGTCAGTTGGCACAATCTAAGCATTCTCTGTGTGACTGGTACTATAAAAGCACTTACAAGCCTTGCAGCCTGATGACAAAAGGGTAGCAAGACAGTTGGAGAAGAAATGGCTTTTCAACTTACTTTCCATCTTGGCTAGCGGAGTCCTAGAAAACTTAAATGTATATGTGCTTTAACTACTAGGGAAACAAGTTGTACAGTAAATTCACAGCTTCCCCGATATCAAGCTGATTGATACGAAATGTCAATCAAAATTGTTCAGATGTTTCTGAGAACGATAAATGAGAAAACAATTCCACCCACATTCAAAATACCTTATTTTTAAAGATGAAATATACATCAGGAACATTAAATTTATTTCAGAGCAGCAAATTAATCTGGTGAAAAATAATTAACTTTGCAAAACTGCAGCTCATGGTAAGAGACTTGACAATGTAACATTTAACAGGTCAATCCTATGGACCAGTCTGTCCACACTTGGCATGCTATGGGGAATTCTAAGTGGGCTGTCTCATAAAATTAGGGCAGAAATGTGGGTTTTATCTTCTTTTTTTTTAATGATATCTTCCTTCCCTTCATATGCTGCTTTGTGTCCACGAAGAAAAAGAGGTTGATTCAAATGCAGGGAAAAAGCAGATGAGGGAGAAAAGGAGCTCTGAGGCTGAGAAATGCGTGTAGAATAGGCAGAGAGGGGAGCAAAGGGAGGAAGAAGAAAGCTAGGACTGGTGAGACAGGAGCTAGGGATGCAGGGATCTAAGGAGCAATGCAGGACCAGGGGAGGGTTTGGAGGATGGCAAGAAGAAGTGGAAACACCACAGGAACAATCACTAGAACTGCCCATGAGAAAGAAAAGTGACCATAAGGACCCACCACGGAAGAAACATCAGTATTGGCAGACGGACAGTGCTGAGACTGCTTGCTGGAGTATGAAATATACTCCAGGAGAGAAAATACTCCAGGAGAACAGCATGGGGGTCAACCACAGCCTTCCCAAACAGAAGATGCCAGCAGATGGCCTATATGAAGTCACGTACAAGTGTTTCCCTGGACAGCCTTATGATAGTTATACATGCCAAGGACAGGCAGGGACCAACTCTTTGATAAGCTTTGATTAAAGCAGATAAACATAGCCCGACAATCAAAAAAGACAGAAAATCAAACAAACAAATGCATAAGGAAGGATAGGAAATTATATAGGCGTGCTTCTAAAGGAGGAAAGAATACTGATCAGAAGACCTACTTAAAGATTCTTCATGTCATTCAAGTCAGAATAACAGGTAATTATTTAAGGTGGTACCACCTCCTAGGGAAAAAAAAAAAAAAGGGTTTCTGCATAAGCACAAGCCAATTTTATCAATAAGTTCGCTAAATGCAGAAAGTGGTTCATTCTAGGCATTTTTTCCCTAATAGTTCACATTCATGCCACCTCCAGTTTTCTTTTGCCTTCTTGCTTTTTACTCAAATTAACATCATCCTTAATATCAAAAAAATATTACCAAGCAGGGACCATTCAGAAATCTCCATTCTTCTCAAGTCTTTGACAGCCCTTACAATAACAGCCCTTACAATAATATCCCTATGTTTTTTGAACATAACACTTCGGGTCTCTTTATGCAGCAAAGATTGGAATATGAAAACTTAGTATTATTCACCATGATTACTTTAACTAAGTCAAATATCCAAGAAAATGTCAGTATTGAAGCAGATCCCAAACAAGCCATGTTTTCCATTCCCCTAATAATGAAAGCCACAGTAGGTGTGGACACTAAGGACATCACAGGACCAAGCTTGTGAGTAAACATCTGTAAATACCATCAAACACATTTCTATGTGATATTTTTTAAATAAACCAAACAACTATATTTTTAAACTAACTTTTAGTACTTACAAATTCTACATAATTCAAATATTTAATTCCTATCTTATATGTGATCCATGCAATATGCCATAGTACTGTCTGCCTAAACACTCCCATTTACTACAAACAGAAGAATAATTTGTTTAGCTATATAATCAGCAGAGAGGCAGCACACAATAAAAGAAAGCATTCTAGCTTTAAAATGAATAAAAATTGATTGTGTCCCTATAAAAACTAAATTGGCAGAGTGTTAATTGCATTTCACATAAACATCTGTAGCAGTCAGTGACTCGTTACTGTGCTGTAATGCAATACAGGACACTTAGGAATAAATGCATCCTCTAGATGAGTTCATAGAGATTTTCTAAAAGCGCCTGATGAGATTGTAAAAATCTGATTAGTCAGAACTGCTAATGACACTTAAAACAAAGGGAAATCTTTAAATAAAATTATTTTGCTTTTCTTTTCTCTTGATAAATTATATGCAAATTACTGTTGATTGAAAAATGCCTGCCTTGAAGGGAAATTCATACTAATGAAGGAAAGGTCATCAGGCAACAAAAGTATTTGCTAAAAAAACCTGCAGGCATTTGAAAATTTGGAAGAACCTAGTTTTCTTTGTGTATAGGAGTATGCTGGAATAAGAAAATATACCTATTCTCATATTATTTGTTATTATAATGCATGAGACTCTCTAGGAAGGAAAGCAGATTGAGTTGCTTCCCTGAAGACCTCCAAGTAAAGACTCAGTACTCAAAAGATGTAAACACATGTGTAAGTATATTCCCTGCAAGCAGTTCCCTCAACTTAAGCCACATTAGTTACATGCAAATGCACATCTGCAAGAAAGTGGTCTAGGAAAGAAGTGCTACAGGACATGATCAAAGCCAATAGTTTACGTCTGAGCACCTGACAAAAAATAAAAAATTACTTTTCAGAAGTTACCAATAAAAATAAATGTCCTTCCAAGACTTCCACTAAAAATTCAAGAAAAAAAGGACAGATAATATTATAGTTGAAAGACCCAGACAATTAAAAACCCCATGAGTTTTAATTATCTGAAATATAGACTGAGTTGATTCACTTTAGTTGTGGTACAGCTCTAATTCAATATGTACTGAATATTAATTTCAAGATCAGTGAAGATAAAATATAAAAATTGGTGAAATAAAATCAAAAGTTGGAATTAAAAATGCTTACTGAAAGTTTTTAGAATTCCCTTCCCTGCCAGGTCAGAAAACTGAGCCTGTAACTTTAGTTTCTTTTAATTATCATGAACTAAAATGACACTTAACATGTAAACCAACTGCAGCATCTAAACAGGCAGCTGCACAGATATGAGAAAAAAACTACTGGATAAATAGCAGTTCTGGAGAAATGGCTTTCAAGCAGATCACAAAATTAGCCTAAGCAAACTGTGTGGAATAAAAAAACAATCCAAAACTGTTCATCCTATTGTAACAGATCAACTGCAATGTCAAATGCAAGACATGCAAGGTAATCCTCCCACACATCTCTACTCCAATACAGCCTCAGCTTCTTTTAGGTAACACCACAGTAAAAATGTTGAACTTCAGGGAGCAAGAGAGACATTCAAGTTAAGGAAACATGAGTTATCAGGAATCACATAGAGAACTGAGCTTGGTGGATCTAGAGTTGGTGGATCTAGAAAGGAGAAAATTGGGAAGAGGTATGATAAATCACTACTGATTCTTAGGAATCTCTCACAAAATGGGCAGTGAATTACCCTCTGTGAAACTGGAATGGAGCAAACTCCACCATTATGTTAGATAAGCATTCACTGGTATAGTGGTCATTAAGGTGTTTGATCCTGCTTCAGAGATGGTGACAGATAAAACAATCTGTTGAAGTTCTCCATCCTTTATGCTTCTATTAATATTGTTCAATTTACAGTCAATATATGTAAAATATTATGGTGATATGCAATGAGGAAAGATACCATTAGGAAAGAATAAGTCCATTAAAAGTTTAAAAATGCTGTTTATTCATAGATCAATGAAAATTAGTCTCAAGTAGTCCTTTTATACATATATCTAAAAGAAATGTTCTTTATAGATAAATGGTAAAGCAACTATTCATAACAAGAACAGGAGTTGTATCATTTTTAGTATTACCACTTAGACTACTATAGCAGCCAAGAATGGACTTCATCCTCCTTGGATTTCTACAAAACAAAGTAGTGCCATTCCTGATAAGTGTCTCTGAAAAACATTCTTCTAGAACTCTAGGAACAGTAACTCCAAGCTTCAAGCACTGGTTTTAATAGAATAAACTCCCAGAAATTTAGCAAAAGAAATAAGCTGTGATCCTTGAACGGAGTATACAGGAGTTTCAAATGAAATGAACATGTTTCACTTCACTGCTATACAGCCTGTATGTTTTCAAATCAACAAGGCTTGTGTCTAACCTCACTATATGCTGTATACTTCTGTCTTAAATAGATTATAATAATGTGCTGTGTAACAGCTTGGTCTGAACTGTGGCTGGTGCAGTACCTTTAATAAATGAAAAATGAGTGGACATATGGAACCACTAGAATCCACTCTATTCATCTACTAATGGAGGGTCCTAAATCACGAACCATAAGTTTAACTTGTTGGTAGCTGCACTGATTATAATGAGGCCATTTACTCCTGAGGTTAATACTTAAACTGATTCAGATTCTTCAAGCAATCAGATAAGGCTGGCCAAAATGTGGTGCTAGACAGTTCCCTACAGTGAAGCTAAATAGAAAGGCCAGCAGCAACGTTTTATTCAGGCTGCCAGGCAATCTGTATTACCAGGAAGGTTCAGCTTGCTAAAGATGACATGCCTTAGCTGCTTTGAGACTCAGAAGCAAGACAGGTCAGCCCTATGGAGAAGAGAGACTCTTCTGTCACTTTTTATTGGGAAATCAAGTTCCTTCTGTCCTTGAGTTTCCTAAGCATGTGATGGACCCCATGCAGCTTCTTATCCACAGGGATTTTAGGATGGGGCTCCGACAGTGAAGAGGTATGTCCGCCTCTGGTTAAGACTTGCAGGCCTGTTGAATGACATGAACTTAAGTATTCACAGTTCACCAACTTCCAAGTCTTCACCAGGCTAAGTAGAAAGGATTCAACTCAGTAGCTGCCTCAAAGACAACAGGAAGCAGAGATACCGAATTTGTGCTGTCATCCCTCTGACGTTGTCCCAGCTGCTATGGCATACAGCTGAGAAAAGACCGAGCAACCACTAAGCATTCTCACATAGTAATGTTCTTCCCTGAAATTTCAGCACTATCACTCTGATTTTATTTAAATCACTGACTAGAAAACATGTCAAGAAATACAATGGAGTCCTTCCAAATAATATTACTGCTTTCTGTGCATTTCTCCTAAATAAATAAATTTAGTTAAAACAATTTTTGTAGCAAAAGTTTTATACATTATACAGTTACCAGTTGTGCGCATCTTCACGAGGGAATTCATTCTTTTTCCAGGATGCATGAGTGGACAATCCCGTGAACCATTAAATTCTAGGTGCAAATATGAAATACTAATGTTTTTAGCATATGAGTATGGGGGTTGGCTGTAAGTATATGCTTCTTTCTCTGACAAAGTATAACTTGATGTTTTCATAGCAGCTACAAAAGGAAGATCACTAGAAGGCAGCTCTGGCAAGTAACCTTTTTGAAAAAGGAACGGAAGAAAGGAAAAGAGCTCATTCTCCACGTACTAACTGCAGTATTTTGGTCTGATACATGGCAAAGTGTTTTTCAAACTCAGTTCTTTAAAAAACAATAAAGGCACCTTTCTGATAGATCAGAAATGTTCCTATATTTACTGAAAACAACAGGTAATTTCTGTTCTTTAAAATCTATTATAGAGACAACCTGCAAAATACCCTTCTAAGATTGTGTTTTATAGCAGTCTGGTATGACTACTTACTGAAATACTTTCAGTGCATCATAAAATTAAATTATGTGTTCCAGCTCATTGGCTCCTAATTTAGATAAAATAGTAAGATCTGAATTCATAAGGCTGGTTGGTCTGTAAGAGGCACTCTGTAAGGGACTGTATATTAGGCTATTAAGACTTTAATTTTAGCCAGACTGTAGTTATGTCATGTACTTGAAGTGAAAACATGATTAAACATCTTGAGAAAAAAAAAGGTCAGTGAGGTGCTTATATGAGCATTTATGGGGAAAGCATTTAGACCTGGTGTTTATGCAGACTGTAAAGACATCCATGATGTCTTCTCTATGAATAGATCATGTCTTCTTCCTTTTATAGATAAGCATTTAGATAAGAGGGCCAGAACTGGTTTGGAGTTAAACATCATTTCAAATAAGCATCAGATTTAAACTGAAAGATATAGTTAATTGCTTCTCCCTTGTATGTAACTGAATCATCATCTTCTCTGGAAGGAATAAATCTGAACATCTCTCTTCCATGGCAGCAATTTTCCATTTTGTACAACCATTCACTTCTCTCTGTTACATTTTAAATAAGTTCAGTGAGTGAAGAGTCTACCACAGAGAGTTCATTTTTACAGAGTGTTAGTTCAGCTGCAACTTCTCCTGAATGATTTAATACATATAGCTATTATGTAACTCAGATTGTCTTCCCATGTTTTAATTTATTCAGTCATTTCCTTTTTAAAACATATGCTATAGGGTACAGCGTACCTCCTGGTTGTGATTTTGAAAGCTTTTGATTTATTAGTTACATTTCTGACACTAAAATATTTAGTTATAAAAATGTAAAGATTTAGAACAGTTGGAGACCGCTGTTTTCATATTTTACTCCTGTCCCGCATTAAGGGCTTTCGTCCCAAGGTGAATGTGGTAACGAAGTAGATGTGATTTGGATAAGCCCTAGATAAGGTATTTTTTTTTCCAGTAACTCACAGTAAGAAGTTTGTCGGGAGAAAAAATTATGAGAATAAGAGCGACCCACCAAGGATTAAAGGAAGGAAACTTGGAGCTACCTCTCTTCTGGTGTTCAAGTATGAAGTCGTCCAACTCATTAGTTATCTTATTCAACCTTGACATGCATTTATATGGAGGACAAGGCTACAAACGACTTTAGCAGACATGCAGAGTCTCTTCCTGAAAGGAATATAGTTAAGAAGAAAACACAGTGGTCATTTTACAGTAACTTGCAGGAGGAATATAGTCTCTGTTAGGAGCTTATCATGAGACATTAATGATTTGTTTCCCCTAATAAACATCCTATTACACTAGCTACTATGTTTAGGCTTAAGATTGACAAGGAGGTCTTGCATAGCGAAGATTTAGCTACTGTCTCATGGTGCTGCAGACCAGATGCTGAAAAAACTTGTCTCACACAGAGTTGTTTTAATATTTGTGTAGCAGCCAGGCAGGCGAGTTTCCTGTATAAAAAGAACATCTGAACTTTAGGCGTCAACACTAGAAGAATTCATGTTCTTTAATTAGGTCACTGATCCCTCTAAATTTCTATGTCTTGACTAGACATAGAAACTTTTTCTGGTCCTCAAGACAGTCAGCCTGTCCCCTCTGGTTCATTCATCGATGTCCCCCTGACTTTGCATTGTCATTTACATGCATAGAGAGTGTTTATAAAGGAATATCAAATATTATCAAATAAAATCAATCATGCTGTATATTCCTTTTCAGGGAGGTACATGATGAAACATAGCACTTGGCAAGTGAGAATATCGCCCGCAAATATCTGGACAAGGTATGATCAGTTTTAATTATCTGAGAGTTATAGATACTTGCAGATTGATTTTAAAAGTGTGTTGGTCTGTTAGCACTCTTTAGTATAACAAAAAGGGAAGTAAATGTTAAAAGACATATAAAAAGGTTTATGGTTCTGTATAATTTCTGTGTTGGCCAAGACCTATTCTTTTTTTTTTTAATTAGGAGTAAACCTGCTCTTAGTCACTTTTCAGCCAGTAACATGAAATTTCATCTACTATTAATGCTAGTTATTACATAAGTAATTCAATTCCAGGAGATGGTGTGGTACCCATAAGTGAACTACATGAATTTGCACTAAAACATGTAGGGCACAGGAGTCAAACAGTGGAAGTTACACTTTCCTTCCCCACACTTCCCATCTCACTTCTTCCAGGATCTGAAATAACTTCCAATTGCTTTCCCAAGATGTGTTATCCAAGCTACCAATTTTATAACCAGGCTGTGCAAAAGACTTGAAATTTTATTTTAACGTGTGAGCTGACTTTTAAAAAGTTCCTGAGGAATGCTACTTGGCATCTAATTTAATTTAGTAGGAAGCATTTTTCAACACAGGATGATGCTGAAGAGTTTACTTTGCACAATGACATACCTAATATTTACATTTTATATTTACATAAGCAAAAGGTGAAGATATATTTAAAACTTACTTTTTTTTTTTAATTTTGCCTTTTATTTCTTTTCATTACACAGCAAATAGAAATCCAATTTCACATAAAAATAAAAATGCTAAGTATTTTACTGTTGTGCAGGCCATGTGTCTCTCATTCTTTGCTTGGTAACATTTGAACATAGCAGACAGTGGGCAGCTTCTACAGTGCTAAGGGACAGAGAAGCCTAACTTGAAGAGAGATCCTGATTAGTTTTTCCCAGTAAAGGGAAAGGCTGCCTCATAACCTCAGCCAGATTTTAGATAATAGAAAATCCACACAGGAGACAGCTACTGAAAACTGAGCTTCATAAATTTCACCAAAGGTCTACTTTCAATCTGATATAATTCAAAATAATAGTCTTTGAAATGCACCAAAGACTAATAGATTAATCCACTTCAGACTAATTATCAACTGGTAGACACTGGCATTATACAAAAGGAGGAATTTGGCCCATGGATTTATCTCAAGTAAGAAAAAAACTACACTTGCAAAAAACCCAGGAGGCCAGTCCCCCTGAAATCACTGGTAATCCTCTTGCTGACCTCAACATGGTAATAGTTTCTCTCATGATCTTTGCATTAGGTCCAATCATTACAAATAATTATGCATTTCATCATTCACCTAGGAACACAAAGTCTGCGATTAGGCCCCTAGACACTATAGTGAACTATTTATATTTTGTTTGTATTACAACAAACTAATAATAGTTCATAAATATAGAAACAGAAGGTCTGCAAAAGCACTGTTTGTTGGTAGGACTAATTATAGTAGCACTAAAATGTTCCACTTACTTACACTTGGTTCATACTGAAGATCTACCCTGTGAACTGGAAAGCTCACAATCAAAAATAAACCAAAAATGGAAAATCGAAGAGCGTGACAAATGACCTGCCTAATCATCACTTTGGCCGGGGTTCAGAAATGTCAGGTACCTTAAAAATAAGCCTTGGCACTAGTAGAATTTTCTCAAGAATTTTCTTTCAATCAGATACCTAGAAAAGTTACGTATAAAATTCCTTCTTACAGGTTCCCTTCTGGGAGAAGACATCTATAAAATCAAGACTTCGAGATTTTTTCTGATTGTAGTATTTTGCTTCTGCAGAGATTAAATAATACAGAAGGAAAGGAACATAAATATTTCAAAAATCCAACTAGCATTTGGAACAAAATGTACTTTAATAGATCATTTTTCATGTATGTAAACTTGAGATCCATTCACAACTGGTGATAGTTATACTTACAGTGCTACTGAAAGGCTTTCTATACATCTTTCTAGTTCAGTTAGCATATATATAACATACTTATATATGTATTTATATCACATAATTATATACATATTTACACAATGTGTATGTTTTACTCAGGTGTGCATTACAGTAAAAGACATGTCACTGGCATGAAAAGTTTAAAATCAACGACTTCATCTCAGATACTGCTGACTTACTGGTTTAATCACAGGTGAAAACAACTGCAGTGATATTCAACTATGTGCCTCATTTTCCCCTTTTTGATTACTTGTATAAATCTCATTAATAAGAAACTCACAGCTGCAACAGATGCAAAAATGTTTTTGGCATAAGAATATTTAATTAAAAAACCCTCAATAACACCCTTTTGTATCTTAAGTAGTCTTTTAAAACCTGCCTGTCTACTAAGGTCTTTGAGTTGCTTGATGGCGTTTTAACTACCATGACTATTCCAGAAACCACTGAAGAAGTCTAATTCTTAGCCCTAAAAGATTAAGAAGAGATGAAATGTCAGGCTATTATCTTTATTATTATTGTTGTTGTTATTGTTATTATTATTATCTGCACATTTTAGAAAATAAAGAAAAGCTATTTTGATACTTAACATCTAAGTTCAACAAGTTTGGAACCTTAAAAGAGGTATCTGTGATGGTCCCCATTTAGTCCCTAGATAACACAAGCTACATTGTAAAACTAAGATTTCATAACTTAGTACAAATAGCATTCTGTGTTAAGGATATCCCCAGGCTTAAGGTCAGCAGGGCAGCAGTTTAGTTGCCGGAAACCTGACTGCAAGTCTGAAGGGAGTACAGAATTTAAAATAGTTGTTGGTAATTGTTCTTGAAGTCTCTTCAGCAGTTTTAGAATTAACTGTGCTGCCTTCAGCATTCAGTAGCATAAACTGTCTAAGGTGGAAAAGGCAGAGGAACTGCGAACATTTTAATATCTGTATCTATATAACTTAATCTCTTCAACATTCATCCTCTTCAAGCATCAATCATTAACTCAATATTGCTCATCATACTTTATCTCACAGTGTGTGCACGTATAAGTCCGCTGACAGTCACTGAAGAGTAATTGCTTTTTGTCAACTTGCCAGTAAATTTACTCATTTAGTTATTATTTTCCTTCTCTGCAGACACGGGCAACAAATGAGGTACTTATAAAAATCTTCAAAACAAAAGGCTGAGAACTGCAAGCCTCCCAGGAAGTGGGGAAAAGCGCCGTTGTAATGTTGTGGGTATTGAATTTGTTTTGTACATTACATAATGGGAAAATATTTGGGCCCTGGCATTTAGCTGCATTAAATAGTTTTTGTGGTTATCAAATTTTGTAGCCTAGCTTCAGCTTTTAAAAGTTGCCACAAAAGCGGTTTTCTGTTTTGTACACTCTACAGGCATAAACATTATCAATTAGATAAACTGACATAAAATTGCTGGTCATTCAAAAGCCATAACTTCCCACAGGAATTGATAAAATTCTATCAGGCTCTCAGAAGCCAGGGGCTGTTGTTTATGCCATAAGCACTACACAGAAACAATAGTCATTCAAAATATAATAATTACTTTGCATTCTTCTGTAAGAAAAAAAAAATAGCACACGTGAATCGATTTCCTCTTTCAACCTAACCAGCCATGGTTTACATACACAATCCGCACTTATGTTCTACTATTTGGTTTCTTTTTTATTTAAATGGGCACTCAGCCAGCTTTAAATAGTGCCAATTTCTAGGCAAATGCTCACTTATTTAAAGCTATTTCCTTGGAAGCTTATGGATAAAAATGGCTTTGAAAATACGTTCTTACATTGAGAGAAAAGAGTATGTCTTCAACCTGTTAGCAGGGCAGGGATAAAGCTGTGTAGGGAGGGTCCCTCTGGTTCAAATGCAGTGCAGCCTTGGCAGAGTTAGAGACAGGTACCACACAGTTATGGACAAGATCAAAAACATGACAAAGCCACATTGCTGCTACCATGGCTGTTCAGACAAGCTACACCTCACTGCTCTGATTTCAACTTCTCACAGACACCTGACGCCTTCAATTCGTAGTGCCACACATCTGCTCTTCCCAGTTGTACTTCTGTACCTGTGGTGCGGTCTGCTCTCCGGAGTAGCTCCCATTTGTTTTGGCACCTCAAACAGTATCCCAATTACTTTACTTTCTAATAAGATCTTTTGGATTCCAATAAATCTGGATTTATCCTAACACTGAGAAAGTTTAATTGCTTATTACAAATATTCTTTGTATACAGTCTTTTTCTTCCTCAGCTTCTGATACAATGGCTTCAGGCTACTAACCGAAAAGCTGCTTAAATAGCTGCACATTCAGAAAAGCTGCCAGAATCAAGCCTTATGCATGTGGTAAAACAAGAAATAGGGAGTGTGTGAAAACAGAATATGAAGATTTTTCACAATGCATAATATTATAGTCAAAACATAAACAGTGCTTGTAAATACTTCTCTTTTCTTCCTGATACCATAGTTCAACAGCAGTAACTAAAACACAAACTCTGCTGTTTCTTCTGTTATTGTTGTCTAGTCTAGTGTGATGTTTTCCTAGCCAGTTTGCACTCAAATAAACACACAGGCTTTTATGAAAAACTGAGAAACAAATCAATTACTTCCTAAAGCTTAGAATGTCTCCTGACTCAAGCAGTAAATTAAAAATAACGTGAGGTCCCGTTTCTTTGGAAGACCCCAAGCTTTCCATCCTGTGTCGCTCTATGGAAAACAGGAAAACATGCATTTGGATTCAGCATCTCATTAAAGTGAGGAAAAATCATATACATATTGTTCCAAAAACACTGACAGAATAAGCATTAGAGTATCTACACACTCTTCTGTTGGGTTTTGATTGTTTCTAAGATGCTTTGTAATGTCAATGAAGAATCCATAGATTAGAAATATTAATTGATGTTGGGGTGTAGTATGCCATCATTGTGTAAGGAAATTAACAGTGATAACATAGAATCATAGAATAGTTAGGATTGGAAAGGACCTTAAGATCATCTAGTTCCAACCCCCCTGCCATGAGCAGGGACACCACACACTAAACTATGTCGCCCAAGGCTCTGTCCAGCCTGGCCTTGAACCCCTCCAGGGTTGGAGCATTCACAACTTCCTTGGGCAACCCATTCCAGTGCCTCACCACCCTCACTGTGAAGAACTTCTTCCTTATATCTACCCTAAACTTCCCCTGTTTAAGTTTAAAGCCATTACCCCTTGTCCTACCACTACAGTCCCTAACGAAGAGTCCCTCCCCAGTATCCTTGTAGGCCCCCTTCAGACCCTGGAAGGCTGCTATAAGGTCTCCACGCAGCTTCTCTTCTCCAGGTTGATCAGCCCCAACTTTCTCAGCCTGTCTTCATACGAGAGGTGCTCCAGTCCTCTTATCATCCTCGTGGCCCTCCTCTGGACTTGCTGCAACAGCTCCATGTCCTTTTTATGTTGCGGACACCAGAACTAGACACAATACTCCAAGTGAGGGCTCATGAGAGCAGAGTAGAGGGGCAGGATCACCTCCTTTGTATCATGCTTCGTTTGATACAGCCCAGGATATGGTTGGTTTCTGGGATTAAGCCTTTCACTATGCTCTTGGGAAAGTTTTCTCTTCCATAAGCTTCTATAATTTGTTTTAAAAAGGCTTGCTTCCGACCATTCAGACCCAGAGTTCTCCTGCATCCGCTCCAGCTACAGATTATTTTTTGCCATGCACGCAATTACCTCTTAGTTATATAAAATCTAATAACAACCCTATACATTCTTGTATTTGCAATGTATTACAAAATAAGTTATTCTGAAGAAAAGAGACAAGAGGAGGGGGCATTTTGGCAGTTATTTCATCATTACCTTTTCTAGATTTGATCTATAAGCCTGTGGATTTCAGTGCTAAAGGACTTTTCCAAAACGTTACAAATCCCACATGCTTTTTGTAGCAACCCTCTTCTCTGCGCTTGCATTGTTTAAATCTCAGCTCTAAAATTTATTTTACTAACACCGTTAACTCGTATCATCAGCAGCTGTAATCATCAATAGTCATCCTCAATGAAAATAATGTACCTCCATTTCTTCCTCTCCACATTCCCTCACAGTTACTGCCAGCTTGGAGACCAGATCTACAACCTTCTCCCTTCTCTTCTGACCTATCCCACAGAGAGAAGCCAACAGAAAGTTACCATGAACACTCTCATCCTACAGACTATGACTAAGCCCCATTCTCTCATCTATCTAAATCTTATCATTCAGAATAGCAGATGGGACCTGCTCAGCATGATCCCATGGGGGTAGAAGAATCCAAGAAAGCTGGTTGACTCTCAGTGGCACCTTCCCCAAACCATTGTCCTTTCCAACATGTAGGAAGCTGAGCAGGAAGGGTAAAAGGACAGCAAGACACTCCTGGTTGAGCTTAACCATAAAAATGAAGTACATAGAGGGTGAAGGGAGGGACAGGCTACTCATGAGGAGTAATAGAAACATGGCCTGAGTTTGCAGAAAGAGTTAGAAAAGCAGCACCACTGACAATTTTTGAGAGGTCGTAATGATCAGAGGAGATTCCTGAAGACTGGAAAAGGGCAAATGTCACAACATCTTCAAGAACAAGGGGATTGTTGGAAAATACAGGCCAGTCAGCCTAATCTCAGTTTCCAGGAAGATTATGGAACAAATCTCAGAAGCCATTTCCAGGCACATGACGGACAAGAAGATAATTAGGAACAGTCAGCACAGTTTTAGCAAGGGCAATTTGTGCTTAACTGACATGACTGCCTTCATGATGAAATGACTGGCTCTGTGGACAAGAGTCCACCAGTCTCCCAATGTATCCTTTCAGACAAATAAGTAGAAGATAAGGGAGGTGGAAAATTGGCTGAACCTTTGGGCTTAAAGTTTGTGATCATCCATATGAAGGCCAGCTGGCAGCTAGTTATCAGTGTCATCTCTCAGGGACTGATAATGCAGCCAATGCTGTTCAGCATCTTTACTAACAAGCAGGGAGATGGATGGTATTGCACCCTCAGCAAGTTTATAGATTGCAAAGTTTGCAGGTTTGCAACCCCCCAGAGTGGTAGGACAGGGCTACTATTCATCAGAGGGACCTTGGCAGGCTGTAGATATAGGCCTGCAGGAACCTTGTGGAGTTCAACAGAAGAAAATGCCAAGTTCCATGCCTGGACAGAGTAACTCCATGTGACAGCACAGGCTGGGGGCTGACTGGGAGAATAGCAGATTTACATAAAAAGATGGGGGTACTGGCTGGAGCATTTGAACACAAACCAGCAAAAGTAAAGAAGGCCAAAGCATTCTTAGAATGCTGGATTAGAAAAAGTGCAAGCAGCGGATCAGAGAATGTTATTTTTCCCCTCTCTTTGGCATTTGAGAGAATTCATCTTGAGTACTGTGTCTAGTTTTGGATGTTCCAGTATAAAAGAGACATTGCTATACTGGAATAAGCCCAACAGGAAGGCTATCAAGACAATTAGAGGCACATGCCATATGACAAGAGGCTGACAGAAATGGGTTTGATTAGTCTGGAGAAGGCTAACAGGAAATAATTTCTCTTTACATATTCCTAGTGGGAAGATAAGGAGAAGATGAAGCCTGATTCACCTTGGAGGTGTGCAGTGACAGAATAAGGGATAGCAAACACCAAGCTCAGCATAGAAAATTACACACAGGAGGAAAAAGATTTCACCATGAGAGTAATGCAGCACCAGTTTTCAAGTATGCTAATCATAACACAGAATGAAGAAACCAACCCCATAAAACCAGAGGTTTAAGCTGTTAATGCAAATAGTAATCTACGGTTAGATGAAAGCACTGGAAAGCTTGAAAGCCTGTTAGGACAAGGTAGAACTTACTGAAATTCAGAGCATAAGTGTAAGATACTTCTACTGACCACCACTTTGTTCTTCTGTCAAAATGAATACAACCTATCAGGGATAGAAATGAATTTCTCAATACCAATTTTTGCTTTGTGGCAAATGTGCAATTCTTTATTGTTCCACACTGGAATTTTCTGTGACTGAATGGCAACTGCTCTCAGGAGCACCTGACATGATATATAGCAAGACTGGCATAGCAAACATTGGTCTCATCCTATAAATGGTTTTTATGTGCATGAAGATCACTGTTCCAACAAAATGTCTCTTTCCTCACAGCTTAATTACTGAACATAAATTATACAGTAAAAGAAATAACTTTCAATAGGAACATCAAAATGTGACAACTGGCTACACAACCAGACATGTTTCTATTTAACACATCTGATGTAAGGAAGCTATTAATTTTCTGAATGCATGGCCAAACTTCTTCGTAACACCTGACACAGCATTTTGCTAGGGTAATAAAAGAAACCCTGACAGCTGCAATTTTGTAGAAATATGGATTAAGCTTTTCACTATGCTCTTGGGAAAGTTTTCTCTTCCATAAGCTTCTATAATTTGTTTTAAAATGGCTTGCTTCTGATCACTCAGACCCAGAGTTCTCCTGCATCCGCTTCAGCTACAGCTTATTTTTTGGCATGCACGTATCAAAGCACTGAAAAACAAACATACATTCTTCTACATATTCTTTCTGGCACTGCTTTTAAAATTATTATTATTTGTTTAAACATTTATTTCAGGTGCTCATAACACTAAAGATTACAGCAAAAATGACGCTGATAGACTTGATGCTTCCTCTAAAAAAAAACCCCAAATTATATTAACTGAAGGGAAACATTGCAGTGAAAGTAGCTGGTTTCCCCCTCTGAGAACGAGACGCACTGGTGCCTTGTGCTGTCTGGTGACAGGAACTAAATATATTACCCGCATTCTCCATGACATTCCACTTTGAACTTAACATGCCAGTAGTCATGGTACGAGTGAATGGACAGCTGTCATGAGGAAGGCATTTAATGTTTGAAACAAAGATTAATAGAGGAAACACAGCTAAATATAAAATAAATATAAGAAATACATGTGGCAACTACTTTTATATTTACCACTTTAAAAAATTTGTTCTAAAATTTGTATTGTTTTAAAACTCATCAAGTTACAAGAAATAGATTCTTGCTACTATTAAAATTGTCTCACATAGCCCTCTGTTCATATAGTATCATTTGTGCACAGTAGCAACAGCAGATGTCTAAAATTAAGTCTACTATTTTTGTCCTATGTTAGAAAGAGTTAAAGAACAAGTTTAAAAATTGCTTTATTTATTCTGGCATTTCCTTCATTTTCTTCTCAGTACCACATCACATTAACTAATTGAACTACTCAATAGTCTAAAAACTACTAAACATACTCTACAGTTTGGGTTATCATAAAATATTCACACATTATATTCTGACCAGATGAGAACAAAGAAATGCGAAAGCATTGAATAATGCCATTTAAATATGCGCTGAGTATTTAAAAATGCCGAAGTCTGCTATAGAAAACTACTGCTCTAGAATTGAAATACTTCAAAAGCATACATTTTTTGTATGTAACATTCTTATGATAAAATGGGTGTGTACTCACAGAGGGAGAAACCATGTAGAAGAATATGATTTAGGAGAAATGACTCCTAAATTTACAGAATATATAGAGTATAGGAGACTCCTAAATTTACAGAGCATTTACAGAGTATAGGAGAAAATTCTGGATCAAATTCAAAGCTTTAGCTGTGCACACATGACTCCCACTCCCCCCACAGGGAGACATCATACAGTGCTCAAATCTGGACTTCAGATCTTTATCACTGAAAAAGCGTAGGGGTCAGTCCCTTTGTGTTTTGGGTTTGTCCACTGGAATATAGTTACTATAAGCATTTACACAGAGATGCTCATAGGAATATTTTGAGCTCCCTCATTTTTCTTACTGAAAGCAAAAGCTTCATCTTTCATGTCTGGCACTCTCTCACTTGACTTTCAGAAGGAAACACAAATTCAATATTCAGGATTGCAAGACTGCTTAGTGCAGCTTCTATACCTAACACAAGTTTACTACAACTAGCTCAAATTAATTAGACAAATATAATGAGAGGGAAAGTATTACTATTCAAGTTTGCAGAGAAAGAATAGGCAGAGACAGACTACACAGCATCACTGCAGTTGTGCAAGCAGCTTACAGGACAGCCATGGAGAGGATTAATATATCCCAATGTCAGGTCAGTGCCTTAATGATGAAACTCTCCTTGCCACCTAGACATTGCATCCAAATAGACAAGGACAATTCAAAGCAGAGAAATTTAATTTCTTCCTCACTGAAGTCTTAAATCTTTAAAAAGTGTCAGCAGAGCAATCATGAAACCTCTAGTGTCAGTTTGGGCATACTGGCCTAACACAAAGATTTGGGATTAAACACACTGGATGTTACAGCCAGTTAATCTAGTCCTCGAGTTTCAACAGATTCAGGACTCTTAAAAATATCAATGTTTTAAACCCATTTATAATCATTAAAATTAAAGGCTCTGCTGAATGAAGATAATATCTGTTTCAGAAGCTCAATCCCTGCACTCCCCATGTCAGCCTGTTTGTGATCTCAGCAGTACTTGTTCAGAGTCCCTCCAAGAGCCTGTACTGCTCTGCTAACACCACCGTCACACTTCATCACAGACATGTTTATTTTTGTTGGCAGACTAACACAGGTCCTGTGTAAGACTTCCTAGCACTTAATTCACTCAAATGTTGCTTTTATACCTACAAATGACTTGCAGAAAACAAATGTTAAAGTAGAAAATACATTGGGTTTGTCAGCACCACTTGTTTCTGACAGTTCTTTCTGGTTTCTAAATGTAACTGTCACAATTTCTCAGCCAGGTGCAAGAATTGCAGTCAGAATATTAACACCTCTAAATTAGTATCATACAAGGATTTCGGATTAAAGATACTTAAGCATGGAACATTTGACAAGTAACCCCGTGAAAAGAAAAAATACTAAGGCAAGAGTACTGTGATAGTAAATGCCATCTGTAATAAAAAACATAGCAAAAGTTTGTAATCCTCTCTGAGTAAGAGCAGTTACAAGCACATGAAACCTCCCATCGCGTTTGTTTGACACAGACCTATCTACAACTGCTCAGCAAAACCAAAGAGGACACAACTTCTATTTCTAGCAGCTGTTCCTAATGCTGAACACCATGTGCACACTTTGGAGGGAATAACATTTTCATACTTAGCCAATGAGACACGAGTGGCACAAAACATCAGCAGTTGAATAAAATGAGTGCAGAAAGGAAAAAAAAAATCCCCAAAAGAGCATTGGTCTTTTGACAAAAACAGCTGAGATCCACAGATTATTATTAGCACAAGCTGACAGTGATGGGAAGAAAGCCAAAGGTGTACCAGTGCTTAAGGAAAGGAGTCAGGATGACCTAAAAAGCATCAGTGTAAATTTGGCATTAGCGTGAAGTAAGCAAGTAGATACAAGACTCCTCAGCAGAAGGTAAGTATATAACTGCTACCTCTCAGAGTCATTCTGGGAAAATGTTTAACATCCATTTTTAATTTTATGGTGAGTTGTGTAAGAGTTGGGAGCTCAGAGGCACAAATAACTTTTCAGGCACTGGCTGGTATGTTCCTTGGTCATGTGTTGACCTCAACTGAACAAAATGACTGTTCTATGTTAGTAAATGTGAAAACAGAGATGACAAAGGCAAGGAAAGGCAGGTGTGTGGAGGAGCACTTTCACCTAGAGGAAAAATGTGGGAGCAAATGACTTGTCCTTCTTTCTTCCAAACTTACCTGCCTCTCTGACAGTTTGGAGTCATCTTCTACAGCATTTTACTACCCTCTCATGCGCTGCACCACACAGTGCAGTTTCCACCTTCCTCCTCACCCTTAGCTTGCTCATCATAGCCTCCTCCTGCACAACACATCGAATGTCATAACATGCAAGTAACAGCTGTAAAACATAGAAGACCCAGGGAGTCAAAGGTGTTAGTGTGACCCTTCTCACTACATAATGACAAGCAGCCAATACATCTTGGCATTGCAAGTACAGAGAAGCCATCACACACCCCTGCCCCAACAACGATCTCCACACAGACTGTCTGAACCTTTATTAAAGAAGAGCAGCTAACACTTTCAAATATTATGGTATTACATACTGCTTTCCTTTTGCTAACACTTCTTACTCTCTTCCCAGTTATATGCCAAAACATTTAATCAGGGAGGTCAGGAGGGGTAAAAAAATTATCTTTTTGTGGTGTCATTATAATAGAACTGTCATGGGACTAACTCTTCTCTGTAAGAAGCCTAGGAAGAGGCAGGAAAAGGATTTGGAGCTGCCACATATTTCTGGTGTCTAGTCTTCCATTCTTCAAGATAAAAAAAGAAAATACAAAAGCAGAAGGAAGCACAATTAAAATTAAACCAGCATCTGTGTCTGCTGCACACTTTTAATTGTAATTTGTTGACCGAGCTGAGCTCATGATCTGTCATTCTCAGATCTACCTAACTATGCTACCACCAGATAATGTACAGCTTAGTTTTTAGCAGCTTTGCCAGCTGAGGGATTCATAAATGACTTGCTAAAGGAATCATGCTGGTTACTTAGGACATAGGTTTTTTTAACAGAAGTCAATAGAGATGGGAAAGATGAGGAATAAAGAGCAGAATCCCACATCTTTCACTCCAAGTGACTTGCTTGGGATTTAGCCACAGAGGGTAGGAATGCTGATGCAGACTCTCTTTTCTGTCCCAAGCTACAGGATTTATCCAGCAACACTGCAGCAGGCACTGGCTCCATTCCCTAGATATAAAGGACAATAATATTTATTTTTATTTAAATCTCGAAAGTACTAACTGACCTTAAAATAATATTACATAAGTAATGGAATGTTTCCAAACATTGCCTTTTATTGGTCAGTGAGATAAAGGTTCCAAAAAGAATGTGAAATACACAGCTCTGAATACAGAGTTTTGCTGGAAGGCTATGTCCTTATTCTCCCAAAACCTATCTGTCAAACCCTTCTGAATCATTCCAAAAATCAAAACTTTCCAGAATTTTTCACTAGCAAGAGGAGAATAAAGTTTTGAAGAAAGAGCTTTTAACAAAAAGATTAGATGATAAAAGAAGAGGGAACAGGTAGCTGGAGCACATGTTTCTTACCTCCATGACTATCCTACAACCCAAAGAATTACAGAATAATAGAATGGTTTGGGTTGGAAGGGACCCTAAAGATTATCTTGTTCCAAGCCCCCTGCCATTGGCAGGGACACTTTCCACTAGACCAGGTTGCTCCAAGCCCCGTTCAACCCGGCCTTGAACACTGCCAGGGATGGGGTATCCCTGTCTTCTCTGGGCAACCTCTGCCACTGCCTCACCACCCTCATAGCAAATAATTTTTTCCTAATATCTAATCCAAATATACCCTCTTACAGCTTAAAGCCATTATTCTTTAAAGCACAAAGCATAAGGCAAAATAGGACTTAAACACCACTTCTGCCTAATTAGACCTAGAACTCCTCTAGAAAAGCATCTTCCCTCTTGTTTTCCTGGAACAAGTTACTCTCAAACCTCTCCCTTGGAATACCTGCAGTTAAATGGGTAGGACACTCACTTGCAAGGGTGAGGTGTTCATTCACCTCTCTGCTCCAACCCACACTGTAAGACATGACCACATCCTAAAGCACTGTCATCAGATAACAGAGTGAAGAGGGGAAGGAATCACATCTTCCCAAGCAGCAACTGATGACAGCACCCCCAGTTTCTGGGTTTTTTTGGTCAAAACTATTGACCCCAATTCAACACAAATCCACGAAGAGATTCAGTTTCAAATCTATTTTTTTTTTAAGTGAATACATTGTGAGACAAGTTCTGAATGTTTTTGCACCTAAAATTGATTTTGATTTTCCAACCTCTTATTCATCATTTTGACCTTATAAAGATTACTGCAAATCTTACCTCATTTACCTCTTTTAGTTCATCACACCTATATCAGCTACTCACTGTAATGAGCTCTGCTATTCAGCTCATGCATCAAATGTGTTGCATACTGTGTGAAAAGCAAACTTCTGTCACCTCATTTCTCACCTGGAGAAGGGAGCTTTTCTAGGTGACAGTCTGTTTGGGTTAACTGTTCAAACAACTCTAACACCACCAAAAAGCTTTACTCAGATCTCACCCTAGTGCGGTATTGTCACATCTGCATGGATTATAAAACCTCCCACTGAAAAAGTTATCCCAAGATAGTAAATTCTGTTCTTAGTCATTGGCACATCATACAAAAACTTGACACATCATCACAGGATGCTCTGGTCTCATGCGGAACACTTCTGAGAAAGCAAAATAAAACCAAACCAAACCAACAACAAAGAAAAAGCCCCAACAAACTGGAAAACAGACAAAGGAGATTCAGAAAGAGAACCTGTTGCTTCAAATAGTAACAAAAAGTATACTCTGCTTGTTTTGCAACTTCATTTCTGTAGTTAATTATGCTGTAAGGAAATAACCTCAAAAAATCTGTCTACAGGCATAGATACATGAAGTCACATAAATACAAAATAGCAAAGAACACTTGTAAGAGCTGAATTCACTCTGTACTCTGCAAAGACAATAAGACTACAAAAAGACAAAATTACTAAACATTACTATACAAGACTAATAAAATAAAAAGATACTGCAGGCAATTTGGGTGCTCAGACAAAGCCTCTAGTGTTGTTTTAGATGTCCTGGACACCTGCACAGGACCATCTGACCTGTGCAGAGCTGCAGAAGACTCAGGCTTTGCTGGAGCTGATGGTGAGGGTCCAAAGACATTACACAGGCTGAGCACCATACATCACAGCTAAATACCTGAAACTGGAAAAGTCTTATGTTCTGTAAACCCAGAAGAATGCAGGACAAGGAAAAACAAAGAAAAGGGGATAAAACCCGAACAAAACAAAACAAAACAAAAAAAAAACCCAAACAAAAAACCCAAAGCACGAACAAAAAACCTTGAAGAACCATTTGCTATTGGCTCAGATTAATGTAAAGACTTCATGGAAAACATGCAAAAAGCCAACATTTGCCTGTGGCAATAAAGGAATGCTCAGTCAAGACAGGACCATTGCAGAATGAATTATTTGCATGATACTCACTATGCAAGAAGAGAAGACAGGTCTAAACGAAAGTATTAACAGAGGAAGCTTTGGGGAAGATTAACAAAATGAAGAAACACGAAACACCCAGGCCCAAGAGCTCATTCAAGAGCTCTAATACTATGGAAGCATGATCAAATCAGCTGCTATAATAAACAAGAGAATTGGTAGGCACATGGGAATATGATGTAATGGAGAAGAGAAAGCATGGCTTTGTAAAGAGAAGTCATAACTTCAAGATTACTAGCGTTTCTGTAAAGAGTTAATGATTATTTGGATAAAGATGATATGGTTAATGTAGTATATTTAGATTTCTGAAAAGCTCTCACAAGCCAAAAGCTCTTAAACAATTTGTCACAAGGTAAAGTAAAAGATCTGTCATGAATTACTATTTAAAGGATGGAACAGAGTAAGTGGGCAGTTTTTGCAGTGTTACTAGTGGAATTCCAAAAAGGTCTTCTCTATTAAACATAAATGCCCTAGAAAAGATGGAAAACAGCAAGTTTATAAATTTGCTGAACTACTCAGGTGCGCTCAAAGTAAAGCTGCCTACAAAGAACTGATGTTACAGTGACTACACATTACAAGTGCTGGTGAAATTCTGTGTTGATAAACACAAAGTAAAAGACAACTCCAACTGAGGATGTGCAAGGATAAGTGCTAAATCAACTGCTGTTCACAAGGAAGAGATCTTGGAATTGTTACCAGTAATTTTCTGAAAACAACAGCTTAGTGGCCAATGGCAGTCAAAAAGGCGTATATTGTGTTAAACGTTACTAGGAAGGAGAGACAGAGTACAACAGAAAACATCCTAAAGCCAGAGTGCTCACATCTTGAATCTCTCACACAAAGCTCATCAGCAGCCTCAGGAAAAAACAAGGCTCTTCATCTTGGAAGAGACACGTCGGTGTCATGAAAACAACAGAATCAGGAATGAGACTGCAGGAAGTGAACAGAGATTGACAATTCATTACTTCTCATGCCAGGAAAACTTAACACCCCCATGTTTTCACTGGAGGCAGCAAGCATAAAACAACAAAAAGACTTTCTTAAAAAGCACATAATTAGCTTGTGGAACTCATCAATACCAAGGTTCAAAGCATAAACATGTCCAAATAAAAGCAAGTTCATGAAGGACAGCATTAAACACAATGGTTTGGCAAGGTGTCACTGCTCATGGCAGGGGGGTTGGAACTGGATGATCTTAAGGTCCTCTCCAACCTAAACCATTCTATGATTCTGTGATCTTCCATCCTATCAAAAGCAGGATTTGCTCTACTTCCTCTACTCTCTTTAAATGTCTGCTGCTGGTCTCTGTTAGATGCAGAACAGCAAGCTAAGGTATGTTGTCTAACCCAATTTATTGGCACTCACATACCTCTTGCTCTTCTCTGTCAGTCCAAATCTGAGTGTTCTCCAAGCTTTTATACAAAGCTCCTATCTTCTCGTCCAGCCCCAGAACCACCAAAGTGTTTGCTTCTGAGTAGCTATTGTCCTTAACTCCCAAAGTCAGACCAAAATAATGTCTAATTATTTCACTTAAAATTGCAGATAGAGAAAAAATTGAGAAGATGGAGAGTCCGGATAGCAGTAAGTGCAAGATACTCTTTGCTCCTGAAGATCAAAAGCAGATGCAATACTGGCAAATAGGACAGTCTTTGAGCAACAATAAACAAGACAAGCTAAGAACAGAAAGAGCTGGTGTCCAGTGCTGCAAGCATTTGGCAGTGTGCTTGTCTTCTGTTTATAGAAAGCATAATGGCAGCGTACAGCCCTTCCAGGGACTGAGCAGAGGATTTATGCAGTGTCTGCACTATATAAACCTGCCTGATGTGCCACTTAGCTTTTACAATGACTTACTAAAACCAGAGAAAAATAAAATATAGATCTTACACCTTCTCCTGTTCCAAAATATTGTTGCAAATGACACAAATCTGATGCTCCAATCAGCCTCCCACTAAATATACCTTGTTCCCAAAAAATGCTTCAAACGAGGGTAGAAAAATACAAATGAAATAGGCCACCCCTAAATTTAGATTATTTTTCATGTACAAATAACTGAAGGTGAAAGCAAGGCATACAAGCATTTAACTCGTTGATTCTGAATACAGAGATACTCTTAGATCTTTTAAATTATTTACAGGCATAAAAGGGTGGTCAAACATGAAAAATATGTCCAATTATTAAGAATAAAAATAAAATAAAAAATAGATCATGCTTACTTTCCTAAAAATATCTACAGGACAAAACACGCATTCAGCAAGAGCAATACCTTAATCTACAAGCATCCAAACAGTGCTTACTCTTTTAATCCCCGTTCATTTTGACCAAATATAACACTTAGATTATATGTTTAAATTACTCCACTGTGTAAGGAGTGTGCAAGTATGCCTGAAATTACTTATTCTACTTGCTCCTTTTAAAACAGATTGAGAAAAAAATAAGCCACTTTTTATCTTCAAGCAATTTCATTCATTGACTCATGACCATTAACAACATTTATAGCTCTGTAAATTATAATCAGGATAATCGAATCCTGTGCTTCAGGGTATGATCTGATCACCATAGGTGCTGGGAAGAAATTTTCTCCCATCTGCTGCATTGCACAGTTGTATAGGTGCATTGTTGGTACAATGGAAAGTTCACCCTATGTGAATGCTGGTGGCAGAATATAAGGCTTTGAATGCCAAAAATGTCAGAACGACAAATTCTATGTGATTGATGAGAAATGCCTATGAAGCCTCCCTATTCACGGCCAGACTCTGATGCTGTGCTACGTGCACAGACCGCAAGACCAGT
Organism: Nestor notabilis; assembly: GCF_000696875.1. Lineage (NCBI taxonomy): Eukaryota > Metazoa > Chordata > Aves > Psittaciformes > Psittacidae > Nestor > Nestor notabilis. Next base: position 20,429 of record NW_009916517.1, on the reverse strand, counting down.
GAGCCTATGACTTCCAGGACAGTCTAGACAATGCAGCTAAAGCAAGGCAGACAGAAATAGAGAAGCATCTCTTTCCTACAAACTCTGAATTTTAATTTCTCCTGTTGTAAATAGGTCCTTGACTGACTAATCTTACCCCCAGCAAATATAATTTGATTTTACTGTAGCCATATATGTAAACATAATACGAGAAAATCATGGCATTAACATTATTAACTACTAACAAAATTATATTCCTCAAGTAAAAGCTGGAACATAACTTAATTTAATCTAATACATTCCATGCACACAGACACACATATATACACTCACACCAAAATAACATTAATTTAAACATCATGTTTCTGAAATCCACTAATCTGAGGTCAGTATATATAAGATTGAAAACTGCACTGAACAGGATTTCTCTGTCATCCTATCTTATTTGTCTATTGCCATAGGACAATACTAAGCACAAATACTTCAGAGAAATCTGAAATCAGAAGGAACTTATATTTCTGTATCCCATGTAAGATGACAAGCTAAACCCAAGAGTTTGCTGTGTCTATCAGTATCAGCAACAGCTATAGCCCAATCAAGTACCACAGAGCTTAAAGTGCCAACTTTAAACTGCCAGCTTAAAATTTCTATCCATAAAGTTGTCAAGACACAGACAAGCCCTACAGTAATGCCCTACAGACCCCTAAACCTGTAACCTCACAGTGAGTGCACATGAGATGGCATTTACTCTCTCCCTTAATCCTAAATTTTACATCTGTACAGCTCCCAAGAACCATGAAGGATGCCAGATGGAAAGGGGTGAGTTGTTGGCCAAAAGCCTTGCCAAAATACTGGATTAAGGAAACATACTTTTATTAAGCATGGGTAGAGAAGCTTCACAACTGGCTTAGTGATTCCTCCTGAAGCTCCAGCTTATCTGCCAGTCAATGTCATGGGGAAGAAGCCAAGAGCTGAAGTTGGTCTGTGTCACTGGTGTTGCTAAATACTGGGTTGGACCCATCACATAAATCTGCATGGTAATTTTGAGACAAAATTTACAAGAGAGTGTCTTTAAGGAAGTTGCTGAAATACTGATTGTTCTGTACTGTCTTTAAGATACATGTTCAAGCAGCTGAATATGAAGCACCCAATCTGTAATGTTTTAATTTTGTTCCTAATTATTCATATTCTTTCCCCGCTAGAAGCGTTCATAGAAAATTGCAGTTTTATATATGCATCAAAATACATCCCCTTTGTGTCTACAAGACTACTTTAGACTGGAAAACTCAAAAATTATATTAATTTCCACATTTACTCAAATGGCACCAGGACAGGGGGTGTAAGAAAACTGGTATGGCATGGAAGTCTTGACATCCGAGTGAGTATCCCAGGTTTTGAACCAGCAACAGAAACACATCCTACTAATTAAAAGTGATTGTTTCAAGAAAAACTATGTACTTAAGAACAGTTTTTCAGGTAGTTCACTTAGTATTGCATGGATATATACTGTACTAAAGCTTTTTTACAAAAGTGAAATTCAAAAAACAGTTCAGGTATGTGCACGTATAAGTAAAGTAGAGTGTGTTTGTGTGGGTGTATAAATACTATATACCCATATGCAAACCCTCAATGCATTGAGTAAACTTCAGCTCTATACCTTAGTACTCAATTCTGAGTCTGGTTACCTTCCGGATTGCTAAGTCTTTCTAAATTAGAACAAGCAATTTCTCTTTGTTTTACCTAATATTTGAAAATGGCAAAAAAGTCCCATGGGTCACTGAAAATTATCCCTTCATTCCTGCCGCCTGTTTCAAGTCAGTCAAAACATTCCAGACTTCAAAAGGGGGCTTTGCCTGCTTAGGCCATTTTGGTGTCCTTCTATGGTTGGCCTATGAGGGATTGGTTATTTGGATAAATTAGTTTGTGGAGCCTGCTGGCCTTCTAGAAGACCTCAGTGTCTGACTGCAAATTAGTTCTACCGAACATGTAGAAATCCCTGGGCAGACGAGAAGAAATAAATGGTGATAAAATCTAATACTACAATGTTTGTAATGTGATTTTATTCTGCTCTGTAGCTTGTAAGCAAAGCTAATGTTGAATTAAAAAAATTTAAAATATAAAAATGGCCATGAAAGCACAAAATCAGATCAGTATCCGAGTCACAGCAGAAAAGGCTGGATGCCAACTTTAAAGTTAAGCTTCCAGTAGGAATCTTTTACAAGAACAAACAAAAAACCTCCTGGTTTTCCACAAAATCAAGTAGGTATTTACATTACGGATGCACCCCCGCTTAAGCCAGGAAGTCACACAGTTGAATTCTGCTGGAGCTTGGGCTGTGAATAAACTGCTATGCAGTCTTTTAGTGCATAGTTGTACAACTGCCTAAGGAGAGTTTATCCTTAAGGAAGAAAAGTCAGAGAGCCAAAACTAACAAACATGGCTCCTCGAGTGGAACAATGGTCCAGAAAACCTAGTAAAAAAGAAAATAAACTTCACTGGCAGTTTGCTTTTTACTGTTAAGGGCTAAGCTACAACTTCATCAAGACTTTCAAGAAGAGACATCATGAAGAACAGTATATAGCGGCTGGAAAGAGTCAGACAGATTGTGTATTCTTTATACACCCATTTTTATATGGTGATCTAAAAATGCCTCACACCATAACCAAGACAAAGATTCACCTCAAAGACGGTTTGTAGCTAAGGTCATTGGTGGTATCTGTTGAACTCCAACAAAATCCCTGCAAGGTCTCTGTCCTAAAGCCAATGCAGATGTGTGTGTATGGAAAATGCACAAAGAGTTATGCTGATGGTGGGATTACTTTTTGGTATAAACAGCAGAAAATTACAAACACTCATTAAAAATAAGAGCTATGATGCATGCTGTGTTTCGGCTCTGGTTCTGCAAAGACGAATATGCCCAACACTATGAGCAGTGGGTGAAAGTACTTCTGTCAGTGCTGCAAGCATCAATGCCTGCAGCACTGCAGAGTTTTTGCCACCCATTAGGAAAAGTACATTTTAAGTATCAAAATTCCTCCACGGTATTATTGCAAACCCAGCTGAATTAATAGTTTGTAGTGAATAAGGGACACTCTTCAAACTGTCAACAAACAGCTTACAATTTTCCAGAGTATTTTCACAAAAATGTTTTGAACGACAAAATTCTACTAATAGTTACTGATTAGGCAGTTCCCATAGACTGCCTAGCAACAACTCATTTCAATGTGGGGAATTTAAATACATCAGCTAGTTCAGCCTGTTCATTCTTTCTGACACTTACCGAGTGTTGTAAGAAGGTTTTATGGCTTATGTTTCCAATATCCTACCAATTGCAGATAGAGAGGGGAAGGGGAGTGGGAAGGGTGCAGGCAATTCCATTTGACAGGCTCAGTTACAGACTGCAGTTGCATGGTGCTTGTTGGTTATTGCCTTGCAGAGCTTTCCAAAAAGAAAGTACGTTACACATGTCTTTAGAATAGCAAGGGTACACAGGAGGGACTACAGTGCTGTGCTAGCCTTTGAGGGAAACTGAGGTAGCACCAATATACATGGTTTTCACAGGTGATGATGCTATGAGTTTTCAACCGAAGGCAAAATACTTATATTTTTACCGATTTTCCTCATAGACTTGGCTCCCTAAGGTGACAAACAGGTAATGTGACAGCACAACAAACATGCCATTGATGTCGTCGTTCAAAGCTGGAGGTTGTGCCTGGCTCTCACCAGCTATGCCTGCAGCACAGCCATGGTGATGGCCTCTGAAACGGCTCCTGGGCTGAAGCGCCACAGCACCGAATGGCAGCTCACCTCGACACAAAATGTACTTTCTCGCCTTTCTAGTAGCAAAGATAACCTTGAAAATGTGAAGAGAGTGTAACCTGATGCCTCAGTAAGACTGCAAGGAGCTTGAAACAAAGACGGAAAGATGTGAACTGCCCCAGCCATCTCTCTCTGGGCCCCATGGACTCAGCATTTCTGTGGTCGTGGAGTCTGGCAGTTTTCCAAGATTCCACAGAATCTCGCATGTTTGCTGCAAAATTCATTATTTTGCTGCAGCCAGGTGCTAGATGTTTTCTGGTTTGGTTCCTCCCCCCCCCCTCACCTCCCCCTCCCCGCTTTTCTTGCTGAAACCAGCTACTCAGTCTGCATCTTTCCATTAGATAGGAGGTGGTTTTTCGGTGCAAGCACTGCTCTCCAATACATGGCATGGCACAAGCAGGAGAGCGGTGACAAGCAAGCAGCTGGGAGGAGCAAGAAGTTGGAAGTATGCAGCCAGGCTGCCCAGAGAGCCGACCGAAGGCTGAGGTCTGGGGGCTGCAGGGGGAACCGGAGCAGATTAACTGCTGAAGCAGACTAGCAGCACCTCCTTTCTTGGCTCAATGGGTACACGCTGTTTGGATCTAACTTGACTACTGAGGGCCTCAAAGTCTTCACTCTGTTTTTCCAGATGGGCAAAGTCCATCATCAAAAATACTCGTTGCAGAAAATACTTCTTGGTGTACAATTTTGCAGTAAGAATTTTCAACTAGAAGCCTGGACGGGGTAGGAATGAAACATATTTTATGGTATGTAATAACCCAACATCGCTACCAAAACAGAGGCTAATGCAGAAGGAACACCCTCCAAAATATTCTCAGAGGGTATAGTAATTGCTGAAAACATACGAGTATGTTTTTATGAAAAATTCCTTGTGCTGAATCTTGCAAGTAAATAAAAATCCATGCATTTTTTAAAAATCAGTAAGCAAATCAAATGAAATAAAATACCTGCTTACCTCTAAAGTGTCCTTTTGGAGGTTTGTGAAAAGTTGCCATCAGGGTACCCCAACCCAGATGATATATTATCTACATCAAGCATATTACACCAGGATATTCTGATTATCAGTGTTCGTCATGTTTGTAGATGAAAAAACCTTCTAGAGGGTTCTAGGGCAACACATTCATGCCAATGCCAAGTTTGGGACTGGTAGAGATTAAGCCTACCACAAATGTAAACCACAATAATTTTATACCAATTTTTTAAAATCAGTTCGGTATAAGATGTAGCGTTACCCATTCTCAGTTTCCTTATAATCAGAATTTCAGTAACATCCAAACTGACATTTTCATCTCAAAAATATTTAAAAGAAGATGTGGGTTTTTTCTTCTCAGGTATGTGTGAGAGGTGGGACTCATTGCAAATGAGAGAAGGCAGCGGAGATGTCCCCTCAGGACAGTGAAGAACAGAGTTCACAAACTCAAACAGAGATTATAGCATTAGTATACCAAATCTGACATGAGATATGCAACCCTTTGCATGGCATTTCAAAGTGAAAACATGTTGGCTACGAATCAGACATGCAGATTTCAGTAGTAAGCCAAATAATACTATTTTACTGGTGTTTGCTCCAAAGAGCAAATGAATAAATACCTCTACAGAAAGATCAGTGAGGTGAGCAGCATGGCATTTTGATAGTTTTGAGAAGGAACAGACCAGACACTGAAGCAGTCCAGTTGTAGGAATTTGTAACTTCTTTGTTATCACTAAGATCTCTGTTTCACTGACAAATTGGGTTAAAATCAACAACCAATTTATTAATAGAGAAATACAAATTAAAAATAACCAAGCACTTGTTTTAGCTTGATAAAACACAAGTGGACCATCTTTAATAGGTGCACATATTATTAGCAAACAATCTTAAAAGCCTTTTTTTGGACTTGGAAAGAAACAAACTCAACATCAGTGACTTTTTCAGGCAGGATAATACACTCATATCCTCTGTCTAGCCAGACTCAGATCTGTGTTATGCTTCTTTCTCAGTAAAGCAAGGTGGGGGCAGATGTGGTGTTCAAGTTTGCAAGCAGAAGTTTACAAGTCAGTTCATAAAGAATGTGAACCAAACACATGACAGCACCATTAGGACCATCTCTCCAGGTGATGAAAGTGTTGCTTAGATGCCAAAATTCCCTCTTAGTTGTATGAATGTAACAGCGCAGACGTTAACCTGCTGGGCATATCCTCTTGTATGTGTTAACTCTGATGGGCTGTCAGTGCACAATAAATCCATACTGGACACTAACAGGCATTCCCATGTGAAACATTATCCTCTTTCTCGACAGAGAAGTCTTGGCCAAAGACAGTGGCAAAGTATGTACTTATCTACTCTCTCATAGTGTTGTCTGATAAACTTCTTTTATTTCCCTTTCTCCTTCTTCTGGTACTTGCTCTGTTGTCCATCTAGCTCTGCTTTCCTTAAACATTATACATCTTCAATTCTCAGCTGCTGAATAAAGCTCCTCCCTTACCATGTATACCTGAAACTGCTTCCACAGCATAGTTTGCGTTAGCCAGTTCCAAAATGAAAGTACCTTTCAACTTGCACTTACAGAAAAGTTTTCCTCTTATCCTAAGGACTACCACCAGGTTTTAGGAGTTGCTACATGTGTTTGATATCTTAAATCCCAAACAGCTTTTGGGCTGCGTGTTGTAATTGCAGAGTGTTAATCTATCCCTCACCCTCTTTCTTTCTTTCATGTATGCACACAGAGAGCAGGATAAACAAAAACAGGGTTCATGCCAACTTCTTTATTTTCACTGAGACTATTTTGCCTTCTGACTACTGCTTTTAAGAAATCTCCATGTTGATCAATTCACTATTGCAAACACAGCAGCCGGTCCAGTTATGAATGAAATCAAGTGAGGCTTAATTGCAGGATTTGATTCACAAGTTTAATATCCCAGTTTTAAACCTATTCAATGACACAGCAATCAGAACAGTCACATCCCATCGTGGTACTTCTGCCCTGTGTCATACACCTTTGGGCTGTTCAGTGCTTGCCTGAGTGCTTGTCAATGCAACAGTTACTGGTTTAGATTTTGACAATCCTCATAGCATCCATGACTACCACCCACGTGGGTAACGTGAAGGGAAATCTGAGCAGATGAAGTGTTTTACAGGCTCTCTGGACTAAGTGGTGAAAAGAAGGAATGGAATGAAAAACCCCAACAGGAGTGCTGGTGGTGCCAAACCATGAACAAATATTTCCCTTAATACTCCCATTATGTTAAGTGACAGTTACATTTGTCATTACATACAGTTCCAGCATACGATTAGCCAACCCAAACCCACTGCAGCACATGAAGCCCAAGCTACACCGGGTGTACAGAGAGGCAGTATGGCAGTGGAAGCCACAGAAAATCCCAATGGCTTCGGAGAAAGGTGTTTCATGCATAAAGGAAAGTCTGATCCTGAATAGAACAGGACTGAGCTTGGGTGGTGCTGAAAGCTCTGGGACTGCAACTGCAAACAGGACCATCCCTGTTTAACACCAATCAGTAACCATGGCCACTCCTTTCTCTAGGAGTGAATCGGTCCTTTCCACACATTGCTGTAGCAGCAATGGATAAATACCCAAATGTACACATAGAGACAGACTGTGGAACAAATGAACATTGGAAAATAATCAAAGCCATATTGCTTCACACAGTTAAAAATGACACTGGACAAGAAGTGTAACAAAAACATGCAACACAACAGGCTTATTATTATGTGGCTTGGTTCCGTCTACTCTGTTGCTATGTGAAAAACTAACACAAGCATCAGGGAAACTGGATATACAAGGGGAAGACTGAGAGATGATGCAGAGTACTGTCAAATGTAGAAAATAAACAACTCAGAAAAAAAAAGCAGGAAATAAATCTAATCAAATTTACTGAATAGCAGGTTTTGAAGTTAATTTACAACTGGTAAAAATAAGGCAATTTCAATGTGCACGTTTCTGTTAAAACAGACTTTCTAAACAGGCATTTACAAGAAACAATGCTGGAAACATGTATTTTTTTAAGAAACAAAATTTTGCAACTGTTCATAAGATTTTGCAGCTAGGAGTTGTACCCCATTCTCCTAGAAGCAATATTTGCATATATTCACACAAGCAAAGAGAAGTAACTCCAAATAATGGGATGAAAACTTTCTAATAGATCAAAATGTTAACAATATAAATGCAGAAAGCCAAATATTTCTTAAAGAAAGCAACAACCATCTTTTTGTAGTGAGTTGCTGAAGACGAAGATTTTTAAATCTATACGTATTTTCTGCAGCTTTAGTACCTCCACCTCTCAATGAATTTCATCATTCACTGCTTCAAATCACTAAAAGCACATGTAGCTTTCCAAGACTTTCCAGCCACTTGGTTGCAACAAAAATAATTACCACTTTAAAAACCATAACTTTTTTTTTCCTCAGGACTGACAAGTTGTTTACTTACAGACTTCCCATTTATTCCCTGGGGGTCTTCCATTGAAGATTTCTTCTTCCAAATTATATATGGGGTATTAGTTACAGTGAGGTTCAGACAGTCCTAGCACACACACACACCTGTGGAAAAGACAGTACCACGTCACCGCATTAATTTGTTGGCATGAAATTAAGAGCTGATCTCTACATCTGCAACTTGCCATTAACTAACAGGTATACACAAGTCAGGAGCAGTTATCTTCAATGAATTGAATTAATCTTCAAAATAAATATATAGTTGAGCTGTTTATTGCAAATCCACACAAGCCAAAAGCAGGCAGCAAGAGCCCTGTTGTGCTCGCTGTCAGCAGACGAATAAAAGGCAGCCAAGAACTCTTCTACTGCTGCTCTTGCTGTGCCAACAACACATCTTTGCTTTTTTTTTCTTCTTCTTCTTTTTTCTTTTCCCCCCTTTTTTTTTTTTTTTTTTTGAGGGGGGGTGAAGTTCAGCCTCTCCCTGACATCTATCAACATCAATTGTACTTTAATGCTAAGAGGAAATAACAACAAAGAAATCTGACTGTAGATTGAGCCAGGATAAAAAAGAAAATCCACAAAGTTTTCAAAACGTTGCCCTCAAGCTAAAGGTATTTTTATATTAAATCTCTTCAAGTTTACATTAGATCACAGTCCTAGTTCCTATAAATTATAAATATGGGATGCTTTATGTTCTCTCACCTTCGGAAATGGTGTTCTTTGATTTTAAAAATAACAGCGAAGTGCTGAGATGAATTAACAAAGGCTTACCCCCTCAAACAGACATCAGTTCAAAATATGGTTTCCTTATAGAGCCAACTTTCTTTAGAATAAAACATTGTGATGTTCTTAAAATTCACAATTAATCATTCAAATAACTCAAACAAGCCCAGCTAAAATCCTCATTAGAAAAACTGGCAGTCTGCTAAAGAATAATAAAAATTTAAACCTTATTTTAGAGGTGTGTGTGTATATGTATATATATATACACACCTTGAAAATGTGAATAGCATTTTGCTTGTCTATGACAAGCAGAGATCTAACAATCTGAAGATCATCTGGTCTAAAAACACTCTGTATATGAAACACATATATTTTAGGATAGGGATCCTAAAATCTTATTCTGCATCTTTCTACCTGAATGGGATTCTTGCAAGAAAAAAAAAAAATATCCCTTCAAGCCCTATTGCTCAGTGCACAACAAATCCATACTGGACGCTACTCACTGCACACATTCAGCTACTCCTATAAAATCTAAACATTAAGAAAGCGTTAACAGGTCCACTCCACACCCTGAGGAAGATACTAATATGAACCATGCTTCTGTAATACATTCACTCCCTTCTTTCTGGTTTACAATTGAGAGATCAAATCCAGTCCCACTCCTGCTGAGAACAATGGCCAATCTGAACTGTTTCTGTGAAATCTCTGGGTTTGGTGCTCATATTTGTGCTTACACCAGATTATATGTTAGAAAATTATTTAAGGCTTTAAGAAGTGACAATTAAAGTTAGGGAGGGGAAGGACAAGAATTTCTCCTAACTCCAAAAAGAAAAATAATAATAGCAAAGAGCAGAAGAAAATAGTTCTCTAACAATGCTCCACTTCTAAGCAATGACTGACATCTGTTTCAAAAACTCTTTTATTGCAAAATTCAATAAATGGAAAAACCGCACAAGCTGAAAGTCTGCCACTTCAGCGAGGGAATAAAATGGAGTCTTTTCTAATGGAAAAATATTCAAGTCAATTGATGTAATGCCGGTATGTGGATGACCTGACAGCTTTTCAGATCAGCAGTGCTCTCTTTACTAATGGAAAGAAAACTTCACCAAGACTGGTAATCGTCCACATTTAAAAAGCATTTTCTATTAAAGCCCATAAGGAAAAATCATATATGTTTTAGTGTATAGCATAGTTCAACCGTAATTAGGCAACCTAGCTTGCAAAAGCTGCTGTAGCGAACATTTTCTCTCTCTGGGAGAGATTCCTATAACACACCAGCGTCAAAAGAGCCCACTACAGCATATTGTGCTCTGACATAATCCACTCTCCGAGTCACTGCAAAAGATATTTAAGAGGAGGCCCTATATATACCCACGCACACTGTTAGGGGCAAAGACTTGTCTTTCTCAGCAGACACCAGAGACCTCTGGCAGCAGAATCCAGCTAGCAGTAATATGAGGGCTTAGATGTTAATGCAGAACAGCTGATTTACAACGTAATTAAGTAATTTTAATTTTGAAAAATTCAACTTTTAAACAAGAGCAACTTAGTTATCCTTATTATAATTGTCATCTTAGGTTATTTTTAACTTTCAGTAAAGCTTTGCGAAAACTAACTGAATTCCCTTGAGTTGTTAATGTATCAAAAATTACATCTAAATTACATAGAGTATCTATTACAGAGACGTTGCTATATGCAAAATATGCCATCGAATATGAGGGAGAAAAACCTCAAATGATTGAATAAGACAAGATCTAAATTGAAGGGAAGTCATGAAAGTACATATCCCCTTTTATTTTTCTCTACTACTTTGGAAGTCATTTGCTTGGTTAAATATTATTATTATTAAATACAAGATGGTAACACTTAGAGTTCCACCAGCTAAAGAACTGCTGTTGTATCAGGCATGATAACATGCAGCCCCCTTTTCTAAGCAGCTATTACCATTTTACAGGGAATTAATAATAATAATAATAATAATAAAAGAACAAAACACAAAGAGCAAAGAAGTACAGAAAGATTTTATTCCCTTCTTTCTGAAACGTTAGCCAACATCATACAATTTTCCCTGCACACATGGATCTGAACACGAGCCTTTGCAGCCAGGCGCAGGGCGGTTGCCAGCCACTCCCCGGCTGGGCTGTGGAGGTGGCCAGGAGCTTCAATAAGCTCCTTTTGTGTAAGGGCTGTCCCCATCCGAGTGCCCACTTGAAAACCTGACAAAAGTGAGTGGCTGACTACACAGGAAGTGGATGTTAAATGCAGTCAGAGACACTGTGAAATAATCTCTTAGGGCTGGAAGGTACCAGCGGAAGGTAGTCTCTTGCACAAGACAGCTCTGAACCCAAGGGTGACCAAATAACTGGCCACGGCTGGCTCTCTCCACCTACAACCTATGTTTAAGGACAAGGAACCAGATTTCTTTCACTTGCCAAGCTGTTCTCCATAAAAACTCTGCATTTTCCGTGCAAGCTCTACTCTGCCACTAACACCCACATCTCTGAGCCATCCCAGGGCTGCCGTAGCACACATTCAGCAGAAGTGAGCTCCAACCGAAGCTCACTGTGATCAGAAACATCAGGAACACAACAGTACCTTGCACTATACCCTTTCCCTGACCAAGGAGAAAGGATTAAACTTTTTTCCTTTTCCTGGGCCACCAGCAAAACTGCTTCTGTCTTAGAACCTCATGGCAGATTGCAAAGTCTCCCAGATAAGGGATACAGCTTTGCTCTTATTTTTTCTTTTTTTTTTTTTTCCTAAGTTTGTCAGACTGATCACACTTTCTCAGGAGCTAGTAGGATTTTCTAGTAACACCTGAACAAAATTGTATCTCCCCAAACCATACACATTCATTAGAAGAAAAAAATAATAAAACAGCTACACGTGCTTTATCATTTAGTAGAGAGAGAAAGAAAGAGACCCTCTGTGAAAGGGTCTTTTTTTACTGTGTAGATGATAGCATGTGGTATTTTACAGTTAATATTAGGGAACTCGATGGTTTTGGGTTTAGGTGGTATATTTGGGAAGTTTCCTTTTTAGCACTTGCTAAAGGCTCACTACATTTGCTCTGTTCCCAGGTAGGTCTCTTGTTCCGCCACCCCCGCTCCTTTTTAAGGTGTTAAATTTGGCAGATAACCTGGGTAGCATTTAGAAAACAATTATTTCCAAATGCTAGGAAAGAAACTTGCCAAGTGTAACAGCTTAAAACCAAAAAGGGAAGGAAAAAAAAAAAAAAGAAAAAAGAGGAAGGAAATAAAACGGAAGAGGGATTTCTCTTTTTTTCTTTTTTCTTTTCTTTTTTAAATTAAATTTAGTAGGGACTTCTCAGCAGCTTTATGAGCAATTAAGTCCAGCACTGTGACTGAAGACCACCTCTGATTCAGCCTGGAATGCCTGCAGATGCTGTACAGCATCCGGCCTTCCTGCAAGCCTCAGGGACTCCAGCGAAACAGTAGGTACCCAGATGTGCAGGACCTAACATGCACATCTGCTAGAAGACATCCCACACCAACTGCAGTGCTGACACTGACCTGAACACAGACTCTGGGCCAGCCCAAGACCTTGCTGCAGGTACACAGCCTGCAGGTAAAACACTCTGCACAACAGGTCACCACTTCTGCATCCCGAGAAACATCCGTGCCCATCTCAACAGACCTTTTTTTCCAATAACACTGAGCAGAAATGCATGGAGTCTCAGGACCTGCGGCTGCCGTAAGCTTGAGGGAGAGAGGGCTGAAAAACTTTAGGTTTATGGGTTTACTGATAAGCTTTCCTTTATATAAATACAGAACAAGCACTCCAATGTCTTCAACAGACATATGTAAACCCCATGGCACTTACACTCACCAAAGTCAGCAACAAAGTAATCTTACTATTTTCAAGACAGTAATATAAACTAAAGATCTAGATTTTTTTTTTGTTATCTACATGATTGCTTTTAATTTTAAAATAAAGATTTTTTTTTAATTTAAACCTAAAAATAAGGTGTTTCCTTAATGTTCTTAATTTCATTGAAAACTAGCTTTTCTGGAAAGGAAACATGAGGTCTCATCTGCTTACCCAGAAACCTCACTAGGTGCTGGACCGGATCAACAAAGGAGACTCAAGAGCACAAGGAAGAAGAAAGAAGGAAGGAAGGAAGCACTTTAAACATAAAGAACACAGGCAAGTAATACTGGTGACAGCCTGGGAAATATATCCGTTCTACTTTTTGAATCCTGATTATATTTACAAAATTGCTACAATACTGTAAGCCTAAGTATGTCTTGAAGAAACCATGTAACAATAGTTTGTGCCACATTTCTCTCATATACAATTAAATCTAACAAGAAAAAAGGGGTGCTGAGAACACAAGGACCACAATACTGGTTCAGACAACAAGCCTCCTGCTGATGTCTCCAATGATAGCCATGACTCAACACAGAAGAGCAAGAACAGAGTAAGCATATGCCATTTCCCCGCTATTTTTCCAGTTTCCTGCTATTTCAGTTCAGAGGATTTCCTCAGTCTGATGGAGTTCACCTGTCTAGCAAGCCTCAGCACAGCTCTCTCAATTAGTTGTCCATGCTCCTTGTGAACCCATGCAAACTTTTGGGATTCCTAACAATTCTGAACATCCATTTTGGAGGGCTTTACTGACCACTGAACAAATTTTCTTGGAATTTTCTTTGATGCTGAGATCTCATTTCTGAATGGTGAGCGTAATCTCAGTGCCCATCACTTTCCATGTACAGCTACAACTGTCTTGGTCAAGGTTTAACAGTTTACATTTATCTCTGCAGAATTTAATTTGTCATTTTCTTGTCTAGTGACTTGTCTCATAAGGTCCTTGTGCAGTTCTTCACAGTCTGCTCTCATTGCTATTCACCTTATTTTCCAAGTCGTTTATGAATAATTTGCTAATTTAAATTGCTAACCTGGAATATCTTCCATTCAAGTGGAAGCAACCTAGAAAAATGATTGTGCCTGATTAGCACAATTATTCAGACTAAGCTACTTCAAGAAAGTGGAGTGAGAATAACAGAAAATTCCAACCTGAAGAAATAAACAAACGCAAAACAATGTTGCTATATTTAGCAAAGAATGGGAATCTGATGGCTGCTAATTTCAGCAAGCTCAGAAGAGCTCTCTGGTGCCCCAGTATTCAATCTTGGTCAAATACAAAGAAACCTCTGCTAAGGTGGAGGAAGAAACCTAACAATGTAATGACCAAAACTCCCAAAGCACCTGAGGAGAGCTAAGTTCTCGTACTGGAGAACTGCAAAAATTGAGTTAATACATTATCACTGCTTTTGCAAGTTCTAAAACTGAAATATAACTGGTTCAGAAACAGCTTTGGTAAAGGCTTTGTGTTGCTTCTTTCACCTACCATGGTCACGAATGGTTTAAGATGTGAACAGGAATGAGGCCCTGGCAAGTATCTGCCCCAGGTATGAAATCCAGTGCCAGCAACAAGTGGATTGCTGAGCGCATCTCCCTTGCAAAGGCACCCAGTAGGATGCCTCTGTCGGGAAGCTCCACAAACGGTCAAAGTGGGGGACACACACACATAGTGAGGCACTGGAACAGGTTGCCCAATGAGCTGGTGAATGCCCCATCCCTGGCAGTGCTCAAGGCCAGGTTGGACAGAGCCTTCGGTGATGAGGTCTAGTGGGAGGTGTCCCTGCAGGGGGGTGGAACTAGATGATCTTAAGGTCCTTTCCAATCCTAACCATTCTATGTTTCTATATATAATTTTAAAGCAATAATGTTATTCTAAAAGCAGAACTCTCCAAACATAGCAAAAGATCGCATTTTTCATTGAATACTAAATACACATGGAAGTCAAACTGTAGAACAACGCTAAAATTATACTGGCAACTTTCTTGCCAGCATTTTTTTTTTTAATGACTTACAAAATGAACATCAAGTTTAAATTACCCAATGCGATCAACTTAATTTGTATCTAAAATGTAGGTTGAAACTGTTCAGCAAGGAAAGGACAGGAAATAAATAATATTTTTAAGGTGAAAACATAAGGGAAACTTATGCTTTCAAAAACTAATAAAATGACCATTTACAGTGTGAATTCTTATGCCTCAACCAAGGATTAAACAGCCTTGCTTATAGCATTCCATGGGATCTTTATTATTGAAAAGTTACAAGAATCCCTAATTTCCCTGGGTTATTTATGTACCATCAATAAAGAGAAGAAAACCAGAATGCAATAGCCTATTTTTATTTTTTTTGAGCTTTTCATGCATCAGATACACTACAAAAGATGTGGCGTCCACAAATTAACACTGTTAGACTAAGTGTCATGGTTAATAAAGAATATGAACTACATAAAAGAAAAACGTTGAGCTGCGAATCATAACACGCAACTGTAATGCTTACTGAGCTCAGGAAAGAAGTGTAAGATGCTTTACAAAGAGCTTACTTTCAACCCATGTGATTCCATACAACATTTATAATGAGTAATAATTATATACGTGCTCTAGGAAGCCTTTCTACACCTATTATAAATTTAGATTAAAGGTAAGGCATTACTTATTATTTTACACAGGCTTTTAAAGTAGTTTGTAAAATATATGCAGTCTATAAAAGTTTGTGGTCTAACAACAAACAACTGTACTGCTTCTGCACAATTCAGTGCAAACAAGTAAAAGTTTGCTAGTTAGAATGAATACAAGTCACATGTAAAGGTTTTAAAGTCACACAAGACAATTATAAGTAATTTTCCTCTAGGTGAAACCATGTTTTATTTCAATCAGGGTGTTTTTTTTAACTTTTATTAATTAAAAAAAAAACAAAACCCAGATACATTTGAGTCTGAAATTATAATAACCTTCATTAAAGCCTAGGCTTCCCCCAAGCTAGTAAAAGCATTCAAGTAAGAAACACTACCAGCAGTACTTTAAGCAGTGGAAGCCACAGTATCCCAGAGAGCAGAAAAATACACCCAAATAGGATGGGTTACAGAAAGCATGGTTCCAGGTGAGTCATCCTGGCTATGGAAAGCTAACGCTCAACTGGGAAACTCACAGGCCAAAGCCTTGGCATCTCCCAGTGCAGGGGAACCCAACTGCTGGGTCTGGGTCAGCTGAGGTCCCATGCTTGATGGGAAACACCAAATTGCCTCTGGGCTCACCCTGCCCTTGGTGCTGTGGCAGTGTGCCTGCACTCGTGTGGCACACAGCCACAGCTCTGGTGTGTCTGCGTGAGTAGTGCTTCCAGGATTCACAATGGATCAACTACCAACTGAATGTGCATACCAGTGACCTTCCTCAACTCCTCATCAGTAAGGCTGCTGCTTGCTTATTTACCTACCATACAATAAGAAAACTTCCTTGTCTCTCAAGGTCAACCAAAATTTTCTTCGGTGAGTCACAACATTTACACACACTGCAAGGAGCATCTTATTTTCAATCCTTAAAGCAGATCAAATGCCAGAATTCACATCTTCTATGTGAAACTCCTTATCATACAGCAAAGGTACCTACTTGCATAGCTGTGAGAGTTTCACTAGTAGATGCAAATAGTCTATTTTCTTCATTTGCACTCATCTATGAGAATAGGTTATCTTCCGAACTCTGTTAAATTCCAAATGAAAGAGAATGAATGGTCCTAAGCCTGAGAAAAACAGAAGGCTGTATCGCTGAACTGCCAAAGCTATCAATGTGAGGTCCAATGGGATATTTAAAGGCACCACATCAGGTTAAATATGTATAGCCATTTACATGTATTTGTTTGGTTGGTTTTTGTTTGTTTATACTGCAAGCACCTGTATGAATGACAGCAAGCACCCAGCTGCACCATTAGTTACCTAAATACCTTTGGAAGCCTGACCCATGATGACCAGAAATAACAACAATTCATTAACTGAAAGTTAATTTTAAACTATGAGTGATACTATATTTACCTAACAACAATGCCAGCTTTCCTTCACGGTTCTGTGCTACATCCTCGCACTCTTGCCTCTCAAGAGGTAATCCCGGGCACAGTGGTGCCTCGCTCCCTCTGACAGTGTCCATACTCCAAGATGGTCAAGGGAAGAGACGCTGGCAAGGACCTCTCTTCTCTAGCCAGCAGTCACTTCTTAGGAAACTAAAACCCCATCAATAAATCTTTGCCAGATTTGGACAATTGGTGTGAATATTACAGGGGAGGAGAGGGAAATGATTGTAAAAGCATTTGTAGGGCTCTTGATTCCTTGGAAAACAATGCTAAAAAGCATTTTTAAATGCTGGTTTGTGAGATCTCTTACTTGACAGATGACATTCTTTTGCTCTGATTTCTGCCAGATTCTGTTTTCATGAAAATTAATTCAGTCACTCAACATTTTTAACATATTGAAACCAGAAAACTTAAGGATTGGGAACCTTGATAAATAGGTTCTGCTTACACAACTACACGAAGATGCATTATGTGTTCTTTGTCAGCAAAAAAATGCACCAAGTTTAGTCAAACAGCAGTATTTAGTTTCAGTTCTCCATGTTTCCAAACCAGATCCACCAATGAGAATTACTTTTATATAAAAGTATTTATGACAAAAACAAAACCCACAGGGGCAAAACACAGTTGAAGTCATTAAATCAACCTGTCCTCTAGCAAAAGCCATACTTCTTATGAGTTTGCCTATCCTAATATTCTTGCAATCTTTTTCACTATCACAGCTCAAGATAAAACTGTAATTACTGTTATATATTACTGGCTGTAGTAAAATATTAAGTGTGAAAAACCTAACAGACAACAGTTGTTATCCATATAACATTATTTTTTCATTTTTTATGAAAGATGAATTATTGTTTCATTTATCAAAGTTATAACTAAGTTATAATGATATTTCATAATAGAGGAGAAAGTGAAGAATGAACTCCACTAATATTCTGAACATAATGTTTCACTTTCCTTTGAGAACAGTATAACCTAAAAGCTAAAAAAGAAAATTTTATTCACATAAAACCGTATGAGTATGATCCCCTTCTATATTCAGATGATAAAAAGCTCAAGCTATTGAACTGAGAAAATTCAGAAAAATCAGGAATTAGGCCAATTGTAGGTGTGACTCGCTACGGAAACAGCACAGGAAGGACAGAGAAACAACTTTGAGTTGGAAAAGCTTTTAAAAGCATATGAAGTACCCAGCTGTGGCCTCCTTGATTTTAAGGACTTTGCACATAATTTCCGTTCTTATAAATAAAAAGAGCTTTCTCCTAGCTCATTTCATTATAGACCAAGCTGCAAAAATGCAGACCCCCCTCACAGGGGTAGGAGTTCACCTCCCTGATTTTCTGGGGCAGCCCATCACAGTGGTGGCCCTGGGCAGGCTGGGGCAGGGGCTGGGGCTGCCCGTGCTACCTGCACTGCCCATGCACCCACCCAAGGCTTGCCTTGGGTATGGGCAGCAGCTGCGCTCCAGGCTCCCCTAGGAATTGTTCCTGTGGGTGCCTCTCCCAAGCAGCCACAGTTCATTGTCACACCATCAAATCTAGGTGAATCTTTCGTGGTCCAGCTACTAAAGCCTTCTCATGGTAGCACAGCCTGGATCATAGAACTCAGTGGTAAATGCCCGTTTTACTTTCTATGGCCATGCAGTAGAATTAGCACTCGGAGACAGAGTGAGAAGGGATGCCATATCACAATGAGGTTAAAAAGAGAAAAAAGAGTAAAAGAGCATTAAAAGTGTCCAGACATTTCAGAAATCATTATCTTATGATGTTCAATATATTAGATTAAACATTATAAAAGGAGTAAAAATTAAAGGAAGGAAAAAACCTCAAGCCTCTTAATTCAATTTAATATCTCAATTTTTTATCGCTCTTCCTCTCTTGCTCTAAATCTAGAAGGAAGGGTAGTATTTTCGGATTCTGTAATTAAGTAACTGAATGAAAGGAACAAATAAAATAACCTAAAATCTCTAAAAGCACAGGATGCAAGAGGTCCCCAGTTTCCAGCTGACTTGGAGAAACTGTTCAAATGACCTTGAAGATTTTAAAATTCTCCTGCCAGGGTCCATCCGTCACCTTGCCCACAGCTGCAGGATTTGCAGCGCAAAGAAGACACAAACAAGAAAAAGAGATTTGCTTTCTCCTTCTTCTTCCTACCCTTTTAATGATTAAATTTACTTGGGAAGATGCAGGTAAAGAAGAAAATTAGGAATGAAACATCAGGCCTGGAAGGAATAACACAGCTGTCAGGGACCAGTGACTTAGTTTCTACTTAGATGGGTTGTAAGCATTTCTATTGATGCTATCAGAAATTCTACCATTCTGAAGATTGCCAAGGCATTCATAAAGACTAATCCATAAATTTTAAACGTTTGTTCGAGGATGCAGATACTTGTATTTTACCTCACACTGAAATCTATGATAGATTATTTGCAAGCTAGGACAAAGGTCTGGGGGGACCGTATCCAGACCAGTCTTTAGAAGATATGCCAGCTACCTCCATAAGCTGCAGTCCTCAATTAGGGACATTTCCATACATATTGCTCTTCTGTCTCTTATGTTCTGATGCAGACAGACTACCTGCTCCATGACTACTCTGTGATCCTACAACTACCCTCATTATGGTTCATGCTTACACAGCTCTTGGCAGAGAATGGACAGCTCTGATCTGGAAATTGTTTCATAGGGACTTTCCACACACCACAGTGTGTTTTTAAAGAACTTCTCACAGCACTGAATGACTGATTTATCTTCATAAAACCATATTTTTATTTTAAAATACTATGGAAAGTGTGAGCCTTCAAATGTAGCAACTGTCTAGTGCTGCTGTTCATACTGCATTTTGCTAAAGCATATGTTACCATGAAAGTGTTTTGCTACTAAGACTCAATACGAACTACTCTTTGCAATTTAAATGCAACGCTATGTTCTTCAGAGCCCAAAAGAAGAAAGAGGGGAGGGTGGGAGGGGGAGAAGTCTAATAGTTATATTGGAATAATTGAACAAAACTCTGACATTCGATTTTGTGATAGAAAAACTGCCTACTTAATTACAGTTTTAAAGAACAGAGCATTCCCAGCAGAAAATAAGCTTTGCCTCCCAGACCAACACAGACAAAAATCATCTCATAACTAGCCATAAAAAAAAATCCTTGCGAAGG